>NC_056744.1:1030963442-1031113442 GCF_019279795.1 Protopterus annectens
TTACTGACCTGTACTATGCTCATCAATGGAGGACTGTTGGCATAAAGCTTTATGTATTGATAGCAGTGGAGGAAGATAACATTCCAGGTGACCCTGAGGCATATGCAGTCCAAATCTTATTCTAACCCTGGGAGAATAAAGTTAGTCCTGTAATGCTTAATAAATGTGTGCATATGACCAAGTAGCTGCTTCCATCATAACTCTAGTCCACCCCTTTCCAAAAGCACTCAAAGGAGCCACAGCTCTGGTAGAGAGTGAGACACCTTTTGGGGGATTCTGACCATGATGAGTAACCGATACAGTGAAACAAACTGCTTCAGTACCAATTGCCCCTTTTCTTTTCTAAAGGGAAGCAGAGTCTACCAGAAATTCTGAAATCCTAGTCCTGTTCTGGAAGTATCAGAGCTGCATGTGTATATCAAGTTCGCAGGATTTTTATCCCTATTTTTAGTTCCAGGAAAGACACTGTTTTACGTAAATTCAGGCAAAGCTTTGAGCATAAAGGAAGGGGTTTTTCTTAAGGTTATCCTGTCCCTATGAAAGATCAAATCGGTATGGATAGACATGAGGGCTTGAAACAATGTTAAGTTGCAGTTGAGAGCTCTTGGGGGAAAAAAAACTACCTTCCTATTCAAGAACAGAAGCCTCAATCTGGTTCAAATGGAAAACTATTTGATTTTAATACAAAATTAAGATAAAGGACAGATCCACCCACATCCTAGCTGCTGGAATGTAGAACACCCCTTTCAGAAATTGATCTATTTAGGGAAAAAAAGGGAGGGAGAATCCAATGGCAGACCAGCTGAAATGACAAATGAATGCACCTTGACAGATGTGTAGGATAGGCTTGATTTAAGTGGTTCACAGGTTTTGTACAAGTACTAGAAAACGAGGAACAACCATTCTGGAATGGTCCTGGCATCTCCTCTGGCACCAACCGGGGTGGGGGTAGACTTTCACTTTGCCAAATGAAAACATCTGTTGCAGATTCAGGTGGTCTGAAATGGAAAACATCTGGAATTCAAAGAGCCTCAGTACTCAAAGGCTGCAGTAAAAAAAAAAAAAAAAAAAAGAGGGTCAGTTTCTGTGATGCACAGATTTGTAATGAATACACAAGCTGCAATGAGGATAGACATGTAATTTGAAGGTTTCAGAAATTGCTGTTCACTATAGTGCTCAGATTAGCTAGCGGACAATATTTCGTGATGGACACTTAAGGTACATGTGTGCCTGTGCCAACATCTAGGATGTCAAAGGATTTGTTTGTGGAAGGAATGTCAAACATACTGAATGCACAGGTTTTGCAGACAAGCGGGTGTTTGAGTAGACGGGGGATGTGTATGGGTTAGGGTTTGATGGGAATGTGACTTTTTGGGTTAGGGTAGGGGATGAAGTCAAATGGCAGTTTAGTTGTGTGCATCGGTTGCATCATAACTACATTTCATAAAATGGTGAGCCACATAAGAAGTGGAACTTGGAGCATCCTTTTTGCTTCGAGTCAGGAAGGTCTAACAAATTTTAGAGGCAGAATGTAGTTGGTCATTCAGGTCTGACAAGTTTATTGCCCAAAAGCCAGAGTGGCAGAAGTATAGGCATTTACCCCAAAAACCTGTCCATAGCACAACTGTCTTATCAGAAGGGAAGGGCTTGGAAGAGGATAAAAGCCTGGATAGTTTGTCCTTGGAAACAAACTACAGCAGGATCTGAAGAACATTTGTAGAGTACTTAAGAGCCTCAGGCACCTTATAAATCCAGAATGGAGTCGAGTCAAAAAAGCAACTGTGAACATATCAAATAAGGCAGTCATGAACACAGGAAACAGCTGAAGGTTTAGGGGATTCATTTTGAATAGTTCAGAATATCTCTTTTGAATGCTCTAATCAGAGTAGAGGAATCCTCTTCCTCAAAGCCATTGTCTAAGGGTGAAGGGATTTGTGAATAGGCCAAGAATTCATCCCCAGAATCAGTCTCCTCATCGAAGGAATCTAGTCCTTTCGGCTGGGATGGAAGACCATGGAGGAGAGGCAGGAATAGACAATTACAGAGGGTCTTCAGGGACAACACTGAACAATCCCTGGGTAAAATCCTGCCATTCTTTACAAGGATCCTTAGCAATGGGTGGCATGTTAGATTCCATAAGGGTACCAAGAACTTCCACAACTAGAGTTTGGAGAATTCCCCTTAGGCCCTTTGGAAAGATCAGCCATGGTTCTCCTCAACATCTGTAACACTGGCACAACCACAGAGGGCATAAGAGAAGCAGGTTTCCTGCTGGGCCTCCAATCTGGCCATGAGTGAAGAACAGATTAGCACCCACACACCATCACTGGAATATTTAATCCACCTCAAGAGAGATATCTGGTGAAGGATGAACAGTATTAGAATCAGAGGAAGACTTTAGTCTTTAAGAGGTGGCTGCACCTTAGGGCAGGTGGGCTCAGCTATGGCGAGTTTTTGGAACAAAAGCCTGACAAATGGTACACTGTATATGCTCATGCATAACACCCAAATAGGCACTTTTGTCTTTAGGGGAATTTGCCTCCCACAATAACCATTTGCTGGGAGTTAATGTCATACAAGGAAAGAGAAAAAGAAAATAAGCACACCCATGGAGCACTTGCCTCGGTAGTAACCAGCTCAGCAAAAGGTGTTCCATCTGAAGTTCAAACAGTGGCATTTGGACTGACAGCAAAGTTGTCCTGAGGACTGAGCATGCATGGGTCAGCTTTATGCCCTAAATCTGCAGACAGCACATGTCTGAAGTACAATGCTGGGGGGTGTAAAGGCTTTGGTATACTGTTTGGGCTGTCCTGAGCAGGAGATCCCACACGTAATGAATACTGAACAGTGATAATGAAGGACATCTATTACATGAAAACACACAGCTGGGTAAATAGCTTACCACAGGCAATTTCAGGGAAAACCACATAAATTAGCATATGCCTCTTCCCCCAGAATATCTCTTGGCCTTTAGCACAGCTACAGGGACAGCTCATTGTAGCGCTGAACATCTTTATATTGCAGCACCAAGGTAGAGTAATCTCTGAATCTGAATGCTGTAGGCCTTGGTAACTTTTTTGAATCTGGGCCGCTTATCATCCAGGCAGACTAATGTAGGTTCTGCACATTGGGGAGGATCAGCATTTCCACCTGTGTGAGTAGTAGACTCCATGAACAAATTTGTGACAATTACCCCTGGTCAGTTTCATAACAAGGGGAAAGGGAAAAAAAAAGTGCATTACCTGTGTGTTAAAAGAATTCTGACCATCAAAAGGAGAGGGAAGTAAATGTACTATAGCAGGAGATGGTCAAGTGATCACTGGTACAGTAGCCTTCGCTACATGGATTATATCCTGGATACAAAAACAGCCTGCCAGCTTCCAAAGCTTCAAGGGACCTTCCATGTACAGGTTGAGCTGAGCTGACTGAAGAGACAGGTTTGGGTGCCAATCCCGTCAAGAGCTTTACTGTCAGAGAAAGAGAGAGAGAGAGGCCAAAGTCTCAAGAGGCCCAAGTCTCAAGAGAACATTACTACGAAAAGTCAAAAATGCACTTCACATCAAAAATGCACTTCACATCCTGGCATTAAAACAAAACAGAAAAACCAAAAAAAGAGGATGGAGGGAGACAATGGGTACTGTAGTACTACTGTTATGGTAGGTTTACTTACAACTGTACCACGTTCTTCATAGCAATCACTGCTGCAGTAGCCAAAGCTATATAGGTAGCTAACCAAAGCTTTGAACTAATAGTAGGTAGGGTCCAGGGGCACCTAGGGAATGGTCCTAGCAAAGCCTATAAATAGACAAAAAAAAGAATCTAGTTTATAGTGGTTTATAATAGTATGCAGAGGACCAAGATGCTGCTTCGGAGTCCATCCATTTCCAAAAAAGCCATAGATGAAGTAAAGTCCCTGGTGGTGTGCGACTTGACCCTGTCCAGAATAGTTTTGTTTTCCTGGAACAAATAAAGAGGTAATAGCCTGAGACAACCATTTGTTAATAGTGTGCTTTGGCATAGGTTGCCCCTTCTTATCCTCATAAGAAATGAACAACTTACAGAAGCTGAGAAACTTTGCTCTCAAGATTGTAACATCCAAGTACAAAGTATTCTTTCGCCTTCATTTTTAGGTTCTGTAAATAAAACAGGGAGACTGATTCTTCTCGTACTGTCTCTGAGAAAGAGATAAGGTTGACCGATCACCATAACGAGATTGCAACTCAATCTCAAGGAGGTCCACGAATCAGCAAAAACTTTTTCCAGACCTGAAGTCAGCCAGATCAGCTGGTTCAAATAGAGCAAGCGTTAAATCTCTAAACACAACATTTAGATCTCAAGGAGGAGACCTGGTTTCCAGGAAGGTGCAATTGACACCCCTTAAAAACATTTTCACATGAGAAAATGAGGGCTGTATGAGCAAACACGTTGAAATGGCATACAAATGAAGCTTGATGGAGAACTAAAGCAGGCCATAGGATGGCAACTCCCACAAATACTGTATCCCTGAATAGTGCATTGGCACCAAATAGAAAACCATTTCAATTTGATAATATGCAATTATATAGTTAACACATAGTCTTGCCTCCATTACCTGCTGCGCATCACTTGTTTAGGATTGGGATACATCAAACAACCCTGTTCTTGTGCAAGTAGATCCAATGTGCGAAGAAGCTTGTGGTAATTCCACCTAGCAAATTCCAAAGGGAGGGAGAATCACTTTTGCCTGAGCCAGAAACCACAATGATCTCTGGGGATTCCTTTAATCTTCAGATGGTCCCTAAATAATTAGGAAGGAAAGGTTGGAAAGCATATAAGAAAACACCTGTCCAAGGAGAGAGAAAAAAAAAAAAAGAGAAAAAAAACAATCCTACATCTCCCATGTTTTCTTGTATGAAGTACAGAAGCAGAATTTTGTCAGAACAAGGCAGAAAGGTCTGAAGAATTCAGAACTCAAACCTGTGAAGACCCCCCCCCCCCCAAATCTAGTTTCCATTCAGGAGGAATGCCCTGGTCCTGCTCAGCAGGTCAGGCATACTGTTTCAGATGAAATGCAAGATGTATGTAGAATGAGATTGTGCTGTAAAGCTATATCAGATGCAAACCTTGCACATCTATAAAGGTTTTAGACCTGTAAATGGTCCATCTCCCAGGCCCATTATTGTGTATCAGAGCTTTTCAAATTATTTTGGATGCATAGCTAGGCTTAAAAAGGCCGTTGTGGTCATTAGCCTAGTAAACACCTATGAAGCTTTAAAAGTTCAGGATGCTGCTTGGCCTGCAATGGGCTACAACAGGATCTAGACACTGAATACTCTTGGAGCAGTGGAAAGCCCAAATGCAAGACCAAGAATAATGTGATCTAGACAAACGTAAATGCCTGAAAAGGAATGAGATGCATCTTTTAAAGCAAAAGGTTATTTAAAAATCTTAAAAAGGAGGAAGAAGGGGTAATAAAGTGAAAGCATTTTGAACTTGAGCAGTATTACAAACCATTCAGCAAAGAAAGGTCCAGAAATTCTCTTTGGCATTAAAAACATTCTCAAAATCCATTTCCCATTTGGGAAAAAGAACCACTTCTATTACCTCCCAGAGACAGCATGTAATGTAGGACTTGTAGGACTTGGGACGAACAAGGTTTGGTCTGGTGGATGAGGAGTCCGATCCCAGTGTCATTTGTATCTTAGCTGGATCAAGAGGAATCCCCACCCACTGCCATTACCTTCAGAGCCCATTTGTCTAAAACAATCTTGCCAAAGAGAAATGGAGTCTCAGACTCTCTGGACAAGATCCTTAACCAGAGTTAGTCATTCTGCCCAAGTAGACTGTCCTTTGTTCGGGGGGGTTCCGGCTTTTATTTTGTAACCTCCCAGTCATTGGATTTTTAAATGCCCGCTTACCAACATTGTGTTGAGACTGAGGGAGCAAAAATCCCTTGCAAAAAATTTAAAGGAAGGCAGAAAAATAGGATTCCATGGTCCTAATAGCACAGCCAGAGAGAAGGGAGAAGACACACACACTTTTGCCCCTTTATACTCCCCCTACAGATTCCTCATGTTGAACCTCTTCAAGGAAAGGCAATATCATTTTACCATAAACCACCTTACAAGGAAGGAAGGAAGGAAGGAAGGAAGGAAGGATCTACAGCCTGTACAAGACCCTGAGCAAAGCCCAGTAAAACATCTGACTTCTGCATCCATTTCTCTGGACAGGAGTAATTGTGTCTTTGACATGAAAGTTGGTGCAAAAGACCTAGCATTGTTAGCAACAGAGATGGGCACAACATTCTGGCTAGGAAACATTACCTAGCCTTTCTCCCTTGTCAATTGAAGGGACCCTGACAGCTGCAGATGACATGGCTTAACACCTGGTCCATGGTGGCAAAATGGACAACACTGAGGGATCCAAGGAACCAGCTTTGGCCACAGCAGAGTCACCCTTCTGTGGCAGTGGCAAATTACTAGCCTTCCATGATGACAAAAGCTGCTTAAATTATTTTTCTTTTTGTGGCTGGAAGGTCGGTCAGAGGGACTTGCAGCTGGTAAGTTTGCAGCAATGGTCAGTAATGCACAGTAAAAAGCACTTTTCAACCCTTTCTCCAGTCTCATAGTAAAACTTTGTGGAGAAAACTTCTTACCATAAAAGTAATGCAGTGACAGGTTTTTCACAAAAAGTTGTGGAAGGAACATATCTGCCCAGATAGGAGTTATGTGGAAGGAACATATCTGCCCAGATATGAACTGCAGTAGCCAATATTTTTATCTTCCACAGCCCACACAGGTGCACTCTCTCAACAACTGGAAAGCTCTGAAGGTTTTGGAGCCCAAAACGATTTTTTTCTACTTTAAGTCACCTCAGATGATTAGAGGTTGCCCTGAAACTTTGGAAGCTGACAAGCTGTTATATTCTATGCAGGCTTTAAACCATATAACTTGGGCTTCTGCAGCCAGCAGCAAGATACTAATGAAACATTTAGAGAGTGACAAAATAATGGGAAAATAAGCACATATCAAGAATAGGTAAAATCTCTAGACTTTAATGAACTGTATTACAACAGTTCTACCATGCAAGGGCAATTTATATTTGCTTCAGAAAAAAAAGGAACAAAGTGTCCTTTATCTTTAAGGAAACTATGGTTACAGTAGTAGGTTGGTCACATAGTGTGCTTGCGTGTTTTATTAGAAAGCAGGATAATAAGTGGAGGGGATTCAGAAGATTGGGTGAATGGGTAAAAAAAATCAAGCCTGAAATTAGAGACAAACCTAAAAAAATAGGGGTATCCTGTGCAGGGGTAAAAATCAGGCCTGAAAACAGATAAGTTCCTCCAAAAATAGGGACATTAAGAGGTCCGCATACGAGCTTGACAGTTTAAATTCTGAAACTTAAAGCAGAAGCAGAACACGCTCTTAACTTCCTTCCCCATCCTAGTCAAGGAGCATTTCTTGACAAAAGCAGTTTTAGGGTAAGAAATCCTTATCTGACCTGCTTTGGGGATAGGACTCTAGCCAAGATACCCTGCATGGTCAGGCTTCTGGTGGTAGGTTTACCATCAGGTAAACTGGAAGCAGTGCATAAAAACATTCTTTGAAACAGGCAAAACAGGAGACGCTGCGGACTTGCTCACATCTTACAGTAACAAATCACAATACATTTCTGTGCACTGAGAATGTCATGCTACACCCACCAAAATGTTTTGATAAGGTCTCAAAAGAAAGAGGGAAATCTGAAAGTTTCCTCTGAATCATGAAAAAAAAAAATCCTGAAATACAACCATCCTGTGTACTGCCTACTCTTCTGACTGAAAATTCTAGTCAAAAAGGGGGACTATTTTCTTGTCTGAAGAAAGAGTCAAGGCAAAGGCAAATTACTTGATTCTACATTGCCTGCCAAATGCATCCATACACATACAGAGGACATAACAATTCCTTGGTCCTTGGTCACTATAGGTGCAAGATGATAGAGAAAAGGAAAGATCCAAGAAAGGTCAAAAGAGTAATCCACAAATGGCTGCAGCACAGGAGTTACAAGACTCGCTGACAAATTTTCTTGCAGACTAGGGAAGGTAAAGCCAGAGACCATTGGCTGCTCCAGAGGGTAAGCAGAGGAGGAAACTGAAAGCAGATACGAGTTAGTAAATAAAGTGGTTCCGAGGCAACTACACCACCAACAGTCACTCTAAAGCACAATGTCCTGCTCGTGATATATAAGCCTACAAAATTAGTTTCTAAACTTGCTTGACTAAACATTTAAGCATTTAAAACAAAATACCCTTAGAAATACAAAAGGCAGTCTAAAGCATTTAGGTTTCCCCAGTAAACTGACTGGCAAGTGCACCTACAATATACTGGAAGCCCTCCCCCCAGTGTGTGGGGGGGGGGGACTTGTCTGCCCAGTCTTGAAAGATTAATAGCCAAGCTGACGAACAGTTCAATGAGGCCCACCCAAAGGAGCACATTTTGGCATCAAAAAATGCCAGAGTGGCACTGTCCTTTTGTATATAGCTCCCCTTGACCTCTAGATCAGAGCATGTGGAAGGCACCCTTTAGTTTTGACAAGTTGGCCTTTCAGTGGGGGGTCCCAAACAGTTTAAGCTACTACAAAAACAATGAACAGATGTTGAACATGAACAGTTCATCATGAGAAAATGAAAAGTCAAACTTGGGACACTACCACTAGCCTCCCTATAAATAAATACAAAAACACAAATTACTGTATCCTCTTCAAGAAGGGACTCCCAATATATCACTTATTTCTAATGAACTTAAGCAAAACAAATATGAAACGTTTCTCTAATTTAGAAATAGTAATTTAAGACTGTTAAAGCAGCAATGTTCCACTGTAGTAAAAAGTTAAGTGAGAACAAGCTTTGATTGGATCTTGTGCCTCTCTGTGGAAGATGGCCCTCCCCATCCATGCACAAAATGGTACTTTCAGTTAATGGATGAGGTTTTCAACTCACGAGTTTGGTTACACCACCAGTCTTTCATCTGTGTTCATTCACACTTGGGCAGTTTGTATTTGCACATCAGTGATACAATGGGAGTGATCTCTCTTTCCATGGTTGGGTCTGTGAAGAAGAAAACAAAATCTATGGTTACTCGCAATGCCACAGAGTTTTACACATGTGGCCAGATCGGTCTTAAATAACATTGTAAGAAGAGAAAAAAAAAACACCTTTGTATTCTACTTTCAAGAGCTACCAGGAATGCACAACTCTGGCAGAGAATCTGCACAAAGAAATCTGGACAAAGCCAAAAAAGGCCCAAAAATAGGGACAATTTCTAAATGTTGCACTTACTAACTTAGAAAGGTGATAACAGTTTATGCAATTAGCATGAGTTTTCTGAAGGGTACGAAGTCTGAAATAGCAGTCTTGATCTTTGAATCATCAGTGTGCTGTCCCAATGTAATTCTTAAGAGCATACATGCCTGGCACATCAATTTTAGTGCAAATGTTTTGCCAGTCCTTAGTAGATGCAATGCTGTCCTCTTGGCCAAAAGAACTGGTCTGTTTACCTAGCAAAGATGGGGCTGTCGTGACAAGTTTGGGGCTGGTAGGAAGTGGTCCCAAGAGCCCAGTCTCTTGGGTAATGATCACCAAGGCTTGCACATCTGTTGCAGCTCACTGGAGAATGCTTCAGCTGCGTGAACTGTATGCCTCTATTAAAGTTGCACAAAAATTGAGTATTCTAAAAAGCTAATTTACCATCTTTTCCCAAATTCAAATGTTGGTGGCCCGACGCAAACCAAACAAGCTTTATATTTGAATGCATGAGCTCTCTGTATTAGATCAGAATTTAAACCACACCCGAAGAGACCAAGCAACTTCAAATCAATATGCTTCTCCAACATGGAATGAAGAAAATACAGCTGTAAGGAAAGACAGTAGATTTTAGAATGATCACTGCAGCAATGGTCTTAACTACATGGATTATGCACAAGATGCAACAGCTGTCCAGCTTCCAAAGCTTTAGTGTACCTCTCACACACCCAAATAAATCAATTGGAGTGGACCTGACTCCAGAAACAAAAAACACAGGGGCTTTAATCCCTCCAGAGCTTTCATGCAGGGATGGAGGCTGAGCACTAAAAGGACAAGGCTAGGAGAAACAAAAAATGCCCACAACCTGGCATAAACGCACCAGAAAATAAGGGGAATGGAGGGAGGCAACACTACTGTTGAGTTTACCATACTATAATCATCATATTGATCACTGCTGCAGTTGCCTTAGATGAAGCCATGGGCACTGGTGGATTGGGCCTCTGAATAGTTTTGTTGTGGGGAGTAAAGGCAATAGCCTGAGACACCATTTGGAAAAATGGTCTTCTGTCACACACGTTTCCCCTTCCTCTTACCAAAGAGGAATTGATCCTAAGATCTGAAAAGTTCTTGTCAAATAGGATATCCCATACCTCGAATGTCTACAGACAGCTCAGGTACTCACTCATGGTTTAGCTTACAGAACAAAAATGGGGAAATGGATAGTAGGCAAACTCAGATACCATTTTTTAGCGTTAAAGATGATCAGTTTTCAAAGAAACCCTGTCAAGATGGTATTGAGAGCTCTTACGGCAAGTCTCAGGGCAATCAGTAAACTGCTTTCCACATTAAGAACCTCAAATCAGACAGGTTAGCTGGTTCAAATGGAGCAAGTTTTAGCTTCTAAAACAATGAGGGGCCATCATTTTTCTTGGAGGCATCTTAAGCAAAATTACTTTCAAAAACATTAATACAAGAAAACATTGAAGGGGGGGGGGGGGTCCACAGGCAAAAATACCAAATGCTCAATAAATGAGCCTTATAAAGGAGTAAGATCATGGGATAGTAACTCAAATATTGTAAAAGCAGAGAACTAGCCTTGGATGGGTGCTGGCTTATGTTGTTGGCACAAACAAGAACCCCACTCCCATTTTACTAATACAGGATTTTCTAGCCAAAGGCTTCCTTGCCTTACTTTGTACCCGCCGCACATCCTCTATAAACAGGTGCCTAAATGGAGTCAAAACCATGTCATCCAGGCAGTCAACTGAAGTAGACTGGGGTCAAGTTGTAACAAGCACCCCTGCTCCTGTAAGGGTAGCTCCCTACTTGGAGCAAGCCTGTGGAAAATGTCCTGGCTATTTCCAAAAGAACCACCACAGCTGCCTGTTCCAGAAGAGAACTATCACAATCGTCTTGGGAGATTTCTAAATAAATCAGGAGTGTCCTGTATATTACGGGAAAGTATACAGGAACATTCCCGTCCAAGGAAAAAAGGTAACAGTCTTCCAGACCTTCTTGCAAAAGTCTTGGAGACTAACATTGCAACTGAATAGAGAGGAGGTAAATAGGTCTTCAAAAGTTGGTGAGGGTCTTGTCCTGCTCAGTTTGTCAGACACAGAATTCTTCTTGGACAGAATGTCAGATGCTTGCAGAGTGAGACTGTGCTGTGAAGCTATATCCAAAGTTAAAATGGTTATGTTCCACATGACTTCTGTAAAATTTGAAGAGGTCCTAGAACAAGGAGTCTAGCATCTGAGAGAAACTGATATTTGGGATCTCCAAGCGATTTCTCTTAAATCCTTTGTCTTTTCAAATTCTAATGAAGAGTCTTGTCAGGGATATCTGGAAACTCCATGAATGAATTCTAGATCTATTTTTCTGTGGAAGAAAAGCCCTTTGACCCGAGGTGTTTGACAGCCTAGGAACACAATAGTGAGAGAAGGAGTTAAGTTTTGGGAACCCCAACTTGTGTAAGATTTCTTGCCCAGATTTGTTTACCTGACTACTGAAAAGGTAATTTATTTTAGGTATTAAGAGAATACTTCTCTGTACCAACTCACCTTTTCACCACATTTGTTGATCACCTCTGTAGCAGAAAAGCTAAAACCAGTCTCTATCCAGAGAGAGAATTATTTTTTTTATAGGTTCATAGGCATGTATTGGGTTAACTGCCCTTGTGGGCCATTTACCTTGTGCTGAGGTAAGCACCTTCATCCAAGAATGCAGCCAGGCAAACCTGAACAAAAAAAAAAAAAAGTGGCCATAGCCCCACACACACCTACACAGACAACAATGGGTATTGAAAAAAAAAACACAACATTTAAAGCAGATTTTCCCTTCCAAGAAGAAACTGCAGCAAAAAACACTTTCATACTGACAATTGAAAACCCGAAAACCCTAAAAAAAAAAAACATCCTTGTCAGAAAGAATAAGATTGGAATTAACTAAATGCTTAGCAGCAGTAGTTTAACTAAAGAGAACTGCAGTCAGGTTTGGGAAGAGTGCCATAAAAACTTGCAGCAGTGAACACCCATCCTCCAAAGCAGACAAACTGGGGGTGTTCTAGAAATTCTGTTAACGGCTTGTAGTATTTCTTTGCGGGACTGAAAACTGACACATTCTGGGAAATAGACTCAGAAGAGAAAGAAACCCACAACAGGGAGAGTCAGAAACTGACCTCCTCTATGAGCCTGAATCAGACATCAGGAGAAAATACTGCATCTGCCCCTTCATCTTCCAGCCCATAATCAAGAGTCTTGACTCTTCAGGAAAAGAGGTATCCCGCTTTCAAGAGAAAGCGCCTTACAATAAGATTAATGAATTTGTGGAATACTAGATAGAAAGTTTTTTTGACAGAAAATGGGTCAGTATGGAAACAGGAGCTTCCCCAGGGATGGGCACAATATTTTGAAAAACAGGGTTCTCCCAGTTCTCCTCACTCTGGAACAAGAGTGGCTCTTCCTTGCTCACAGAGGGGACCCCAACAGCCAGAGAATGTGGCTAACCTCCAGTCTATAGTGGCTGTAGGTGCTACAACAGAGAAATTTGGGGCAAGAGCAGTCTGAGAAAAAGTGTGCACAAGAGTCACCCACTTATGGCAGAGGCAAATTTCTAGACTTGAGGATGGCAAGTGTGGCTGGAAGGATGATGGTAAAGCCAAAAATGGTGTCCCTTTTCTAAAGGAAAATTATCAGCAAGTGTTAAGTCACTTTTAGAATGAGAAAGAGGTAGAGTGAGTGAGCAAAAATGCACATGAGAGAACACGAGCTCATGAGAACGCAAAAAAAAACGAGATGTACAGAAAATTATGTTGTGGGAGATGGACTTTCATTCACATAGATTATTGGTGTGAAGTACACAAGTTTAAGATCTGTAAGAGGTCCATCTTTTTATGCAACATGCCAGCCTCCATGCAAGGATCCCTCATGGAAACAGAACCCTAGTAACTCTAAATGTAGCTCCAAGACAGACTTGCCCAGATATACCTCAGCTTATGGTCCTTAAATATGTTGAAAGAGCAGATTGAGGGCATCTTGTATAGTGAAGCTCATAACACAAGCCATTCTGGTAGGATTTTTTTATTTTTTTTTGAAAGGAGAAATAGCCAAGAGTTGCAAATCTTTTTCTGAGCAAGTTTAATTGCATGAACTTGAGACCCTATTGATATAGTGGACTTCCTTACTAAGGAAAGGACATTATACTCCCAAGTGCATGCACCTTCTATATTTCAAGAGGAATAGAGAGTCAATTACATCATTAACTATAAAGGCAAGCTGGTTTTCAAGGAAACCCCATCATTATGAAAAGGGGATCAGCTGATCCAAAGTACCACTGGCCAATGATTTTTTTGTCGATGACAGTCTGCATAAAGTTCCATTAGTAAACCTTGGAGTATTGTTAGCTTCTGTCTTGCATTCCTCGTACAATACAAGACTATTATTTCTAGCAGATCCTTTTGTATGCCAGTGCATAATATTTAATGTACCAGTACCAGGTAGGTCCACCTTTCATCTTGGCTCTTTTTAAAAATGGGGAACTTCAGTTGCTACTGAACCCCCTCCCCCAGACAAACTCATATGGAAGCACCAAAATTATACCTCAAAAGCAAGACAATTCACTTTACAGCAACCCATAGGCTACAGATACTCTTAATGGGTCTATATTAATCAAAATTTGAAAACAATCTATGGTTGATGTCTTCAAACAATCTATGGTTGAGGTCTTCAAACATCAACCTTATAAAAAGACAAAAAATATATAAAATGAAAGTACCCTAATGGGTTTAAGAAGGGGGGCAAGCCCCCCCTGCACCCCCCCACTAATTAAATATACCAACTCAGAGACCACACTACATTGCAGTAAAACGGAAATCTACCATTACAGAGATTTACTTACATGCTTGAGATTGAGCGTTCGATATTCTCGTGTCGACAATGTCAGATTCGACATTGTCGGCTTTCGAGAATATAATAGACCCCTCTTATCAGGGTAGTAGAAAGATGGCAAGGCCTTTTGAAAAATCTTTGGGCCTTTCCAACAGAGTGATGTGCTTAATTTGAACATCTTTATGTTATATGCATTAAGGATAAAATAAGTTAAACATACTAACAGTTGTACTGGTTGGAAAGTAGGAGTAAAGAATTTTAAGAATAAATTAGAGGTGAAGGAAAGTTGCAGTTACAGCAGAGTGCTGCAATTCAGTGCCTTATTTTAATAAGAATTTAAAACTTTTGTTTTTAATTATTGCTCATCTGATGTTTAAAAACAGTCACATGTTTGAAGTAATTTTTTTTTTTTTTGGTCTGGTGGTTTTCGAGATTCCTCAGATGCAAGCGAGACCCTGCAAGTACCTAGGCATCTTACAGATGCAGCTGTCTGGAGAGTAGTACCATTTATAAAAAGAGGAGATGGGAAAGCAACTTTTCTGACATTTGCTACTATGCTGCACCCCCACACATATTTAGTTTGAGACCACTTTTGATGCAACTATGTATGTGCATATTCCTTGACAGAGCTATTTTGTTGCATCAGTGGAGGGTCACATAGCAGTCCTCAGTTTGTAATCATCAGTAAACTTGATAAGCCTGAGATTTGCAGACTTAAGCCAAACATGAGGGGGCCCAGAAATGATCCCCACAAACACACACAATGCCAGGTTTGCGATAAAAAAAAAAAATTCAAAACTTTCCCCCCACCTTTAATGTGACCTATAACCTGTACAATTCAATTGAATCTGTTGAGGAAAAAATATAAAAAATAAAAAACATGCCAGCACAAGTGTGCACACCCTTAAATACAGCACCTTTGGATTTAAATTACAGCATTCAGTCTTCTTGGGCAGGAGTCTTATCGGCATGGCACATCTTGACTTGACAATATTTGCCTATTCTT
Organism: Protopterus annectens; assembly: GCF_019279795.1. Lineage (NCBI taxonomy): Eukaryota > Metazoa > Chordata > Ceratodontiformes > Protopteridae > Protopterus > Protopterus annectens. Next base: position 1,030,978,594 of record NC_056744.1, read on the forward strand.
CCTTGCAAAAGCACTCCAAATCTGTCAGATTGTGAGGGCATCTTGTGCACAGCCCTCTTCAAGTCACCCCACAGATAAGTGACTGGTATTTGGAACAAACCATTCATAATTCCCTCCGCCTTGACTAAAGCCCCAGTTCCAGCTGAAAAGCAACACAAAAGCATGATACTGCCACCACCATACTTCACCATGGGGATGGTGGTGACGTGAAGTATTTTTGCGCCAAGTATACCTTTTGGAATTGTGGTAAAAAAGGTCAACCTTGGTCTCAGGCCATAACACGTTTTCCCACATGCTTTTGGGAGACTATGTATTGTTTTGCAAATTTTAGCCTGGCCTGGATGTTTTTCTGTGCAAGAAAAGCCTTCTGTCTTGCAACCCTACCCAATAGTCTAGACATCTGGAGAATACAGGATATTGTGGTCACATGTAGTACACAACCAGTACTTGCCAGAAATTCCTGCAGCTCCTTCAGTGTTGCTGTAGGTCTCTCGGCAGCCTCCCTGACCAGTTTTCATCTAGTCTTTTTCATCAATTTTGGAGGGATGTCCAGTTCTTAGCAATGTCACTATTGTCCCATATTTTCTCCACTTTTTGATGACAGTCTTCACTGTGTTACATGGTATATCCAATGTTCAGGGAATTTTTTTGTACCCTTCTCTTGACTGATACAAAGCAAAGGGATCTCACTGTTGAAAGGTAAGCACTCTGCAAACCATGGATTTTGCTGTAGCAGGCAACTGAGTAAGGTCAGGAAAATTCTACTAGGACAGCTGAACTTTATTTGGGATTACTCAGAGTCTTGTTAATTGATGACAGGTGTGTACCCAAGACTGAATGCTGTTAATTAAATCAAAAGGTGCTTCAACAAAGTAAGAGTTCAAGGGTGTGCACACAAGCAACCCAGCTTATGTTTTTTTTTACCCCCCCCCCCCAAACAGTTTTTTTTTTTTAATTTAATTGTACAGGTTATAGATCACATTAAAAGGTGGGAAAAGTTTTGAAGTGATATATTGTGGTCTCATTTTTTAGATCACAAAAACCTGGCATTTTAACAGGGATGTGTACGCATTTTATATCCACACATTTTATATCCACTGTAGACATCTATCTATCTATCTATCTATCTATATATCTATCTATATACATCACACAGATATAAGCATGTGCAATATACAAATACATATATATTAGTGTGTAATAAATTTATAAATATACAACATTATATATATATATATATATATATATATATATATATATTTATTATATAGATATATATAAAAATGGTTTAGCATACAAGGCTGGCGAGGTAAAGGGTCCATTTCCTGTGTAGTCACTGTTCTCCCGGAATCAGGAACAAATCCTGCAGACATGAGGCTAACATGGCACATACTTGGAACTGAGAATGCAGCCTGGTATATTATGCAGTCCTATGAAGTATTATTTCTAGCTTATGACAAGGGATTAAGAGACCTATTTCTAAAGTGACTTTAGGAAAGCTAAATTCTCAGGTACAGTAGGGGCAATAACGTAGGTAGGAGGTGTAAAGTTGGCCCAAAATATGTCTGCTAATATATTAGCTATGTCCTTAGGGTCAGAATGGGTGATATACAGGATCTAAACGCATTGTTAGGACAGGATTCCTTAATTTTCTGACATTAGACTTTCCTGTGGAATCGTTCAACAAGCTTAAAAACACCATTAGAAAATGGAAATCAGAGTATAAACTTTTTTTCTTGCAGGCATGTTTCAGTGTAGTCTTTGGTAGGGGTACAGGGAATTTCTTGCAACTTTCCTTTGTTGTACACTTTATTAAAATACAGGGAGGTGGATTCCCGAAATTTACCATTATATTTGGGGTTGAGGAGTAATGCCTTTTCTGTGGCAACTATGTAGGCGCTAGTAGAAACCAGAGGTGGATGTTGCATCCCTCTCAGTTGGGCCCATTTACAATGGATTAATAATTTTGCCAAAATAAGCCCCTAAATATGGTTTCATTTCATGATGGGGTGGTACCACTACACCAGACAGAGAAAATAATGGATTTGTGATTTAACCAGGAATATGGAGTGGCCTGGATGCGGAAAAGCTGACAAATGAGTGGTAAGACACCAACTAATCCATTCAGGGGATAGGAAGGAAAGTTTCTAGATGAAACATGCTGCTGGAAACCAGACGACGACTAGGTATTAAAGCAGGTATAAGGTGGTCCAAGGTTTAAACCTCATTCAGCAATGCCAGATACATTTGATGCAGTTCTCAGCATGAGTGCAGAAGTGTTCTCAGCATGAGTGCAGAAGTGTTCTCAGCATGAGTGCAGAAGTGTTGCCATTTAAGAGGTCATAGCATGTCCCATTTTGATGGGAGCATGTACTCTGCCATCAGGACTGGCATTGGAGACTATATATTAGAGCCAACAGTAAATAGTTGCCATCAACTCTATGGACAAATTGGCAGCAGTAGGCTTAGATGTCAGTGCAGGGCTCAAGGGCCAATATATAAAAAGGTGGCTAGACCAACACCAACTTGATATGCAGAAGGATATTTTTGAAATAATTAAAGACACATAGCCCATATTGCTACAAGATGCAAGACAAGCTCAGTGGACACTGAGAAACGCATTTAAAATTACCTATGGTATACTAGTCATCTCACAAGCTGAAAACAGTTACTGAAGTAATTTGATTACCAACAGTTTCAAATCTTTCAGATGGTCAGACTTATGATTAAAGAGGGAGGATATACATCCTCATGACCATGGATGTAAGAGAATAAAAAGGCCCAGGAAAAAAAGCTTTGGTATGTAAAGAAAGGAACATTACAGCTGAAAATACAATCACTAGAAAGACGAGAACAAGGAGGGATTAAAAGAAGATTTTGCAAAAGCATCTGGACGCATACAATGCCAATGAAAATAAAAAATCTAGTGCATTTCTCAAAGTTGAACTATTCTAGCTTTCAGACCAGTCTTCTCTTGACAAAAGTATACAACGTTACAAATTTGTGCCCATGTCCCTTAGAAAGTAAAACAGGTTTTCAGCAGAGCTCCTGGCTCCATAATGTGCAAGTCATTTTCATCGTCAGTTTTATCTTGTTCAAGATTTCACCCAAGCTTATCCCAGCAAAGATATAAAAAAGTAATTATCCTGAACAGGACACTGCTAAAGTCAGAAACACACTTATTTAGGGCAAACACCAAAGCAATGGAATTAGAAAGGGATGGTGATTCAATTAAATACTCATGGACATCTGCCATAACACAGCCTTCCTCTACAAAAGGATCAGCTCTGCAGCTAGTGTTACACCCATTCAGGAGTTTGTAAGCACCTGAAGACCAGGCTATTTCCTAGATTAATTTTACACAGCATTCATGATGAAATGTGCCTGGCCCAGGAACGCTTCATCCAGCTGAGGAAACCCTAGCTAGCAAAGAAAGGTAGAGTTGCAGTAGGCATACCTCATGAAGACTTCTACTTTAGCGCAAGATCCAAGACTCCAAATCCCCAGGTTGTCAAAACAGTATGCCTAATAAACTTATTTACAATCCTAAACTTGCCTCAGCATCTGAACATCCACAACACACACAGTAAGAGTGGCAAGACTGAACAACAAGAGATATTGCTGCAATTTTGGCTTAGTTTATGTTTTGACTTGTTTATTGCAATCTGGAAAAAAAGTACTATCCATAAAATTCAGTACAATTTCTGACTCTCCATAGGCATAACCTCATTACACACTATCATGCCGATAAAAGCAGACAATGGATTTAAAGTTTGGCAGATTATAAGAGAAGCCTACTTTGGCTAGTGCGAGGGATAACTGTACTGTGGCATTACATTTGCTAGTACTTATGAGGCTGGTGTAGCAAGTGATCCACCCACCAAGTCTTGATAAGTGATACTATCAAACAGAGAATTATGAAATATCTGCTTCCTGAAATTCTGCATGCTAAAGGTGAAAAAAATGCCAGAAACTAAAACTGGTAAAAAAGCACTTGTTTTGCAGTGGGGCAATGCCCCCCCCCCCCCCCCCGTACACCCCTCAAGACTTGTACACAACAGCTCCATACTCCCACAACCTGAAAGCAGAAATTTCCCAAACAAGTAAATCATTGCCAGTGCACACATAAGAAATCATTGCTGGCGCAATTTCTAAGGAAACACCATTTGGATTATGATGTTAGTATTTTCCCCTGCATGCTACTGACACTTAGTTTCACCTTGAGCATGTGTGAGGGAGCCTTCCTGAAACTGCTCCATTAGTATAATTAGTTGCATTTTTAAATTGTTAGAAATTGTCACATTTATGTTTTTTGAATATATATGCCCCCCCCCCCCTTCAATTATATATCCCACTCATTTACTTTGTACTGTAGATGTTACATTACAAAAGGCTTTACATTTTTAAATTTAATACTAGAGAAAGGTATTGTAGAATTGGCTCCTTTAGCTAGGTCAGACGCTGACCTCTGGTGGAGGCCAGGAGCCTTACAAGACATCTCAGATTAAACTCCTGTGGCAATGACATCCTTAAAAGATTGCACTACATTGCACTACCACTCTTCACAGCTAGAGATGTCTGCGAGATCATTGCTCCCCATCCTATGGCCCACATACCATTGAGGCAGACTTCCCAAGGAGGCCAGCCTGAGATGACCCTCCACTGGAACAGTAATCAAGAAGCCTCACCACTGGCAAGTGCAATTTCCCTTACGAGCACACAGAGGCCACAGTCAGTCCAGAGTTGGTTACTGCCTCTTTCTCCAGATCCCCACTGGTACTGCCTCTTTCTCCAGATCCCCACTGGTACAGCTACAGAGTTGAAATCTCAGCCGAGTAACTAAAACAAAGACCTCCAGCACACTCTGTCCAACCAGTGCTTCATGTCCCTGCCCAAGTAGCCGACACACACAGGTTTCATTTACTTCACACACACCTGGGAAAGGCTTGCACAGGTATACTAGCTATGCTCCCTTCTGACCAGACTAATGTAGTTACCACTGCCACCAGTCGCTCCTCATCAGCTACTTTAGGGGCCCTTAAAGGGTGTCTAATCTTACTGTGTAATATGAATACAAATGGTGGTTAGAACAAGAGCAAAGGAGTGGCCCACACAGTGATACCAAATAAACAGCAAGTACTCTCTAAACTTAAATATGTCTACACAGATCAGCCACAGTGAAAGTTTTAAATATATTTAATAAATATATATTCACAGGGACAGTTCAAAACCAACAAAATATATCTAAACTTTATCTAAGCTTTACTATCTTCCTGACTAGCTAAAAGAATTATACTATACCCTAACATACTGCATCACCTGCCTTGCTCTTTTAGCGAGTGGTTCTTGTTGTCAGGTTCAAGACAGAACACCGAATGCTCTACCTCACCAAGAGAGTTCTCAAAATAATACCAAAATATTACTGCTGGGATAGGTTGCAGAATGACATTTCTAGTCATCTGACTTCTAGCTCCCATCCAGGCCAAAACCCCCAATGCTGGCAGCATTGAGCATCTACCTGTAAAAATACATAAGACAATGGCTTTTGCTCAGATTTTTGGCAGATGCTATAAATCCTAAAACAATTGCATTCCTTCATGCATTCATAGTAGCAGCTTCTTTATAGGCATTACTTTATAGGCTCGGCCATAAAGTAATTTAATTTCAAAATATTTTTCTAAAGTTTGTTGGACTGAGGTCAATTCTAGTTTCCTCCAACAAACTATGCAGCCTGACTCAAGAAACTCAGGCTGTACTCTGTTGCATATCGCTTACTCAGAGGTGATCTCTGCCTGACATACAAGGCCATTTCCAACCCAGAATTGATAGACATGCTCCACCAAAAAAAATTTTAATAAAAATAAATAAAAATCCTGGAGAGTCACACACTCTAGAGAAATAAACCTTACCACAATGATAAATAGGACATGCTGGAGGGATAGATTCCTGTCCCAGAGACTCCCCATGCTTTGGAACAGGATTCCAATATACATCAGGCAGAGCCCCTGACTAACACTCTTCAGGAGAAATCTTGACGGGTGGATGGGAAACAGAAAATTTACCCCAGGGATCACTGCAGTGGCTCGGCTAGACAGAGGCACAGGGAACTAATCTTAAGGGGGTGGAGAAAGCAAACATTCTGGCTAGGCTTATAAATGCCCTTGGGCAGATGCCTAGTACTTGCCTATGAACCTATATACATTTAGACAGTTACAATTTAACACAAACATCTGTACAAAGCAGTTTGATATACACATGACATACAGTCATAATAGTTCTAATACATTTGTAACACAAGCATCTTATATAAAATTAGTTTGATATGCACAAATGACAATTTACAGAGTTCAGCTAGCTGTGCTGGCAGTACCTCCTTTTGTCACACAGCCAATGAAGTCTCACATCTGGGGTACACAGCAAGGCGTTAGGACATTGAGGGACAGGTAAACATGGAGACCAGTCAGAACAGCAAGAGATTAAGCACAGACTACATCATTTATATAAAAACTATTCAAAATAGCAATAATAAAATATGCTTGCACCAGCAAATCATGGTGAGCCCCCCCCCACACACCCCCCATATGGGGGGCATACCTCCTACTACATAAAAATATACCAACTCCCAATATCCCACAATAGCAGGGAAAGGGATATTCCCAAACCTTACTATTACAGCAGCATTGAGTAGTAACGCCTTTAGATGACCTTTGGGAGGACAAGATTTTAGACTATATTTGAATGCCTTGAAGACAGATGCAACACATCCCTGGCACAGTAGTCAGTTGTCAACTACACCCTCCCAGGCTGCAAATACTGCACCCCCTTTGAACACCAGAAACAACCTACTGAAGTCGATTTTGCTCATATTGTTGCATCATCCAGGGAAAGATGAATGCTACTCCATGTTAGGCTCATATTGGCCTGGGACATTAGAGAGAAATGGGGTGCTCTCTTTAGTCCAGGGAGGTGCATCTCAGGTTGTTTACACACACACTTACTGACAGTCATACTGGTACTTGTAGTTCAATGACCTGAGAGGGAGAGGCAGAGAGATCTGTTGTATCCTGGCCCCCGACAGGTAACTGACGAGTGGGAAAGCCATCTCTCACAATGAAGTCTCTTTTAACCCACTATATTGGTCATAAGAGACACTATGTGGCAGTTTGCCTTATGGGCTTAGAAGCGGACAAAACAAGATATGGCTACATATGTCATGGTGGGTGTATTGAGAAATTATTTTAAAGGTTGCTAAGATGGCTATTATAAGTGCAACATCTAGAAGGCCTTTGGGTTTAAAAGACTACAACAGAGCCACATCGTAAGTGAGACTGTGAGCCATACCATGTAGGTGTGGTGGGTGTAGTGCAAGTTTCCAGCAACCGGTTTTGGTAAGTGCTTGTATACAAGAGCCTTGACTCTAGTGGCAGTCTAACACTCACATACTGTATTGGCCAAACAGGAGACCGTTGCTACATTGCCTTAGGATACCATAAACTAAGCACAAACACTGTTCCAGTAGAATGTCACGATCCACACTTTATTATTCTTGAACACAATTAAAACTCAAATAGACTTCTTCAGAACAATCAGTTAATCCAACAGTAGTTCTTAAATACTCTAAAAAACCGCCAAAATTGTAAAATTAAATCAATTGCCTGGAAACATCTTAAAGAGACAAGTACCCCATTTTAAATGGTCTTTGCATGAAACATAGGAATAGATAGCCCCAGTCATTGTTCTCAACAATATAAACTGAGTTGCTATCATACTCTAAAAAATCTTATTAAAACAATTTTTCAATTAATATATATTAATCATTAAAACACACAATATACACTAAATACATATATTACCATTACCAATATTAATAAATAGTACACAATTACTAAAATTTGCTATTATAATATCAAGTGAAATTGATGAACTATTAACTAATTTCATACAAAATATTCAGAATATGCAGTTTTTTAAATATATACAACTTATTTTAAAAAACACTTATATACATGAATGATAATTTATATACAGGACTATTAAATAATGCATGATACATATGCATCATATTTAATCCAATTACTTATAATATGTTATTTAATATTTTATTTTCTCAGTTTTTCAATTTCTCAACAAGGGTTTGGTAGGTATGGCTTCATTTAAACCCGGGGGTATAGCAGCATTCAACCTATTTGCCACTTGATTTCTTTTCAGCTACTATTGCTTTGATGTCACAGATGCTTTGACAAGGCATTGTTAGGGTCTTTTACAATAAAGATGATCATAAAATCAAGTGTTGTGTTTGACAATTCCCTTTATTAAAATAAATTTTGCTATGTAAAATGTTGCCCAGTGTGACACTTTCTTGTGTATTGATACTCCCACACTGTTTACAATGACCACATTTTGAAGTACCACCTTTCCCTTGCTTTGATTTTAGATGGAATTCATTATTCATTCTTATTTGAAATATGTTTTGTAAGTTCCTATCAGTTTTATAAACAAATATGGGCTTATTTCCCAGCTTATCACTGATTCCATCATCACTAGTTATGTTCCAATTTTTGTCAATAATCTGTTTGACCTTACTGGCCTGCCTACCATACTTTACTATGCATGCTTTTTGAAAGCTTTTAGCATGAGTTAATGTTCCGTGGGCACCATTATTGACAGTATTTGGGACTTTGGGTGGTCCTACACCCAACACTGGTGTATACTTTTTCCCCCATTCCTTGATAACATAACTAGTAACATCCTCTACCAGGTCCTCTGGGTAGCCTCTGTCCTTAAATAATCTTCTTACAAACTGCATTTCATTCAGGAACTCTTGCCTGACCGTAGTCATCCTCGCAACCCTGATAGACTGCCCTTTAATGATGCTCTTTTTCTGGGAGTATGGATGATTACTATTGTATTCAAGATAGCTGTTACAAAAAGTCTCCTTCCTGAATATCTTAGACTGGAATTGTTGGCCATCAGAATATATAAATGCATCTAAATAGTTAATACCTGAATCTTCAATTTTATATGTAAATCTAAGGTATGTTGTGCTATTATTGATGTATTCTATAAACTGGATAAACTCATAGAATGAAAATGTCATCCAAATCATATAGTATCATATATCTATGCCAAGGTGAGTTAAGCACAAATTCTTTTTCCCAATCCAATAACACAAGATTGCTTATAATACTCACCGTCGAAATAGATAAAATTATTATCCAGTACTATATTTATGAAATCATTTATCAAAAGTTTTTTATCGTCACTTAACATACTATAGCCATGTACACTTTCCATAAATCTGTTAATACCCTCATCCTTAGGTATACAGGAAAACAAATCCTTTATGTCAATACTAGCAAAAAATACATCCTGGTACCATAAGTCCTGTGTAAACTTCCCTAAAAAATCCCATGAGTCTTTAATAATATGCTCATGGTTACTGTATATACCCTTAAGCCACTGATCTATAACTTTCCCATAAGGAAAGTTTTTACTGTATGTACCTGAAATTATAGGTCTCAGTGGAGGATCCACAATATCCTTATGTACAATAGTGGCTAAGGTGGGAAATTGTACCCTAAGGAAATCATATAATACCTCATCAATCCTATGGTCCAGAAGATATTCCTCCAAATATAAGTCAATACGCCTATGAGCTATATTAATTTGATTCAATGATGACCTGTCATACTGGTCTACATTGTTCAAGATGTCAAATATTTTTCCATTATACTTAGTTGTTTCCATTAACACTATGCCACCCCCTTTGTCTGGTACTAATATTTTAATATTGGCTACCTGCATTTCATCAATTACTTGATTAAGTCGCTTGTCCCAATCTGTATAGGTAGTCACTTCACTGTGCTTATTTTTTAACTGATAAATTTGTTTACTTATGACTTTCTCAAAGGTAGCTATGGTGTTATGCATAGGTGGAATAAACTTACTTTTTCTTTTTAATACTGTGGGGTTATTATATATGCTAGTATTGTCATGAAAAAATAGACTTAAATTTAGTTTTCTAGTATACAATTTTAACTCAACTAATGCATCTACATAATCAAATTTACCTTTAGGTATGTATTTCATACCTCTAGAAAATATCTTAAAGTGTTCTTTGTTAACACTAAGAGGTGTATAATTATAAATTTTAAAATCATTCCATATATTTACAACCCCTTCTCTGGCTATATCCTGTTTATCTTCACTGCTTACTACAAGGGAGCATCCTATTTCTTCCAGAAAATGAATGATGTGAACATTGAAGCTTGTAACAAAATGTTTGATAATTTCGGAATGCAGTTTATGGAATTTATAATTACTAGCAATGATAGCAAAATTAGTAATTTATTACATGAAGTGGAGAGATTGAATGCTGAAATTACTAAAGATTTAATTTTCCCACAGTGGGAACAATTATATAATAAACAATATATTTATGCTGAAAATAACTCCAAAAGGATTTTTGATAGGAAAACCAAGAAATTCACTCGTGATATGAAGCAATATGCCAATCTCAAAGCTTATAGATGGAATACCAAAGTAAATAGGGAACAGCTTGAATCAGCTGACAGGTACACTGAAAGGAGAGACCCATATGATGACAGGGGGCAAGGAAAAGATTTTTTAGAGGAAGAGTTTATGTACGAGAGAAATTACAGAGACAACAGGAGGGGAAACAGGGGGAAGCAATTTTGGAAGAAATAGGATGCTCCCTTGTAGTAAGCAGTGAAGATAAACAGGATATAGCCAGAGAAGGGGTTGTAAATATATGGAATGATTTTAAAATTTATAATTATACACCTCTTAGTGTTAACAAAGAACACTTTAAGATATTTTCTAGAGGTATGAAATACATACCTAAAGGTAAATTTGATTATGTAGATGCATTAGTTGAGTTAAAATTGTATACTAGAAAACTAAATTTAAGTCTATTTTTTCATGACAATACTAGCATATATAATAACCCCACAGTATTAAAAAGAAAAAGTAAGTTTATCCCACCTATGCATAACACCATAGCTACCTTTGAGAAAGTCATAAGTAAACAAATTTATCAGTTAAAAATAAGCACAGTGAAGTGACTACCTATACAGATTGGGACAAGCGACTTAATCAAGTAATTGATGAAATGCAGGTAGCCAATATTAAAATATTAGTACCAGACAAAGGGGGTGGCATAGTGTTAATGGAAACAACTAAGTATAATGGAAAAATATTTGACATCTTGAACAATGTAGACCAGTATGACAGGTCATCATTGAATCAAATTAATATAGCTCATATTGACTTATATTTGGAGGAATATCTTCTGGACCATAGGATTGATGAGGTATTATATGATTTCCTGGGTACAATTTCCCACCTTAGCCACTATTGTGGCATACCCAAGGTACATAAGGATATTGTGGATCCTCCACTGAGACCTATAATTTCAGGTACATACAGTAAAAACTTTCCTTATGGGAAAGTTATAGATCAGTGGCTTAAGGGTATATACAGTAACCATGAGCATATTATTAAAGACTCATGGGATTTTTAGGAAGTTTACACAGGACTTATGGTACCAGGATGTATTTTTTGCTAGTATTGACATAAAGGATTTGTTTTCCTGTATACCTAAGGATGAGGGTATTAACAGATTTATGGAAAGTGTATATGGCTATAGTATGTTAAGTGATGATAAAAAACTTTTGATAAATGATTTCATAAATATAGTACTGGATAATAATTTCATCTATTTCGACGGTGAGTATTATAAGATTGGGAAAAAGAATTTGTGCTTAACTCACCTTGGCATAGATATATGATATTTGGATGACATTTTCATTCTATGGCGGGTGAAAAGAGGAGTTTATCCAGTTTATAGAATACATCAATAATAGCACAACATACCTTAGATTTACATATAAAATTGAAGATTCAGGTATTAACTATTTAGATGCATTTATATATTCTGATGGCCAACAATTCCAGTCTAAGATATTCAGGAAGGAGACTTTTGTAACAGCTATCTTGAATACAATAGTAATCATCCATACTCCCAGAAAAGAGCATCATTAAAGGGCAGTCTATCAGGGTTAGGGGATGACTACGGTCAGGCAAGAGTTCCTGAATGAAATGCAGTTTGTAAGAAGATTATTATGACAGAGGCTACCCAGAGGACCTGGTAGAGGATGTTACTAGTTATGTTATCAAGGAATGGGAAAAGTATACACCAGTGTTGGCTCATGCTAAAAGCTTTCAAAAGCATGCATAGTAAAGTATGGTAGGCAGGCCAGTAAGGTCAAACAGATTATTGACAAAAGGAACATAACTAGTGATGATGGAATCAGTGATAAGCTGGGAAATAAGCCCATATTTGTTTATAAAACTGATAGGAATCTACAAAACATATTTCAAATAAGAATGAATAATGAATTCCATCTAAAATCAAAGCAGTGGTACTTCAAATGTGGTCATTGTAATAGTAAACATGGAGTATCAATACACAAAGAAGTGTCAGCATCTCTTGGGAATCTTAAATGTGGTGGATTTGTGTTTGGCAAACTGAGAAAATAAAAATTTAAATAACATATTATAAGTAATTGGATTAAATATGAAAAATAAGTTGTATATATTTAAAACTGCATATTCTGAATATTTTGTATGAAATTAGTTAATAGTTTATCAATTTCACTTGATATTATAATAGCAAATTTTAGTAATTGTGTACTATTTATTAATATTGGTAATGGTAATATATGTATTTAGTGTATATTGTGTGTTTTAATGATTAATATATATTAATTGAAAAATTGTTTTAATAAGATTTTTTAGAGTATGATGGCAACTCAGTTTATATTGTTGAGAACAATGACTGGGGGGCATCTATCTATATTTCATGCAAAAAAGACATTTAAAATGGGGGTACTTGTCTCTTTAAGATGTTTCCAGGCAATTGATTTAATTTTGAGTTTTAATTGTGTTCAAGAATAATAAATAAAGTGTGGATCGACTCTCTACTGGAACAGTGTTTGTGCTTAGTTTATGGTGTTGTCGTGAGTTCCAGTCATTCTGTTGATTGCCTTAGGATACCCATATTCAAAACAGGCTGCAGAGATGGTAGAAAGTGTATTTATAGTTAGAAATCCTTATCACATGATCTAAAATGGGATGGCACAAGGGTTTACAGCTGGATAGCTTGGATAAGAATCAAGGCCAAAGACTAAACTCGTGGGGTGGTGCTTAACACAAAAATGAATGGCTCTTTGTACAACTAGGTACAGAGGACATATCTGGAGTTTTTAAGAAAATTTCAATTTTAAATGCCTGCATAAATAAATACAGGGCACTACTAACCATTGCTGTGGGATGCCAAACCTTATGCATATACAGGTTCAGAAAGCCGGTAAATAAGCAAAATGGCCCTCTGGTCACAGTAAGTACAGTCCAGGGTTCTACTGGAATGCAGGCCTAAATATGTTCTGCACTTTCAAGCTCTTTCAGCAATTTAAATCAACTTGCTCAGTAACTCAAAACAGCAAATGCTTAAAGTAGGCAGGACTGCATTTTGTTTTTAGTGCACTTTGTTTCTCTCACCAGGAGAGAAAGAGCAGCAACTAGTCTCAATCGGCTTCCTGAGTAGCAGCGTTTAACAAAGAAAACCAAGTCAGTACACTTGCCATGGTCTAGACCCAACAGACATAATGCCAAGCTTTATATAGTCTTTGAAAAGGTTCATAACAAAACTGCAACCAGACCACTCAATGGATTTCCCATATAGACTTCCCCTATCAGAGACAGACAGTATGCAATATCCCTCTCCTCCATCGCTCACCAGGAGCAAAGCAGTAACATTAATCCCAGGTCTGTCACTTTTCAAGCCTTCCAACAATCTCTAGGAATGCCAAGTACCCCCCATCCCCACTCCTCTCCTTAAAAAAAAAAAAAAAAAGAATTTTAGTGTTTATCAAATGAGTAGCACCTAAAGTTAGTGTAAAATATGTTCTACCCTTCTAAAGGAAGTTGCAAATATATAGTATCAAGACAAACTGGGGAGAGGTGGATGCCACAAATCTGCATTGCAGACACAAGTAAATCATTTGAGTGGTTTCTGTCCAACTGTGTCAACTTAATTTCTGAACCTTCAGCAGTTCTGCATGCATTACATGCTACATACACAATACAGGCTCTTTCAGTAGTCATCTCTGATTTACCGATAATTTAATGCAATGAAAGCCAACTTATGATCTCCATCAACATGCTGATATGAAAATCATCCACACATACCTAATAAAGCTACATTACAGACTACTGCCTCTGTACTTTTGCATTTGTAAAGTGTACCATAAGATTACAGGAAGTAAAAACTATTGGAGGGGAAATAATTCAAAACATTCTTGCATTTCAAACCATACATAAAGAGACATGGGCCATCCTCCTTGGTAATGTTCAGTCTGACCATTTGTCCAGATGTCCGTTTAGTACACGATTCTTCATGTTAGTACAAAGCTTTATTTTGTTGCAGTTTGAGAGTTACCCCCTCAAAAAATAGATAAAAGTGGTCCGCTGAGTGAAAAAAAAAAAAACTCAGGTCAAAGATTGGTGGTGGTGGGGGGTCTTTCTACTGCACTCGCCATAGCTTCCTGATTTCTGTTGCCTGCATTCACTAAATGCAAACAAAGAGGGAAAAAAACTGCTTCAGAAGCGAGCTTGTTTTCAGTCATCGAAGTGTTCTGTGACCATAATCTGCAGAGTAATACAAGGCTATACAAGTGTTTGTTGCACATTATTCTTGCTAGTCGAACATTTGAAAGCCCTACTTTTATAGCATGCTCATCTTCTAGATACAGTTTGAAACAAACCAATCACTTTATCAGAACCATACCACATTCGTTACAAAAATGCAACTACAAGTAGGCAAACTGTACAGAGCAATTTCTCCAACAGTTATGCCTTAAAGGCATCAGTTTTCAATTAACCTTATACACACTACATGTCAAGTGATTTCATACATGTCCCAGCCTACTAGATAGTCTACCACTTTCCCCACTACAGGTTTTAGATAATTAGGGGATCAACATAAAATTCTCACAATAGCAATGACACTACAGTATATCAGGAGCACAGATATCAAACCATCTCACTCCATTTTTTGGACATTTTACAGATTGGTACACGTTTCATTTTAAAATAGCCATCTTGCCACTTTTCAGACAGCTCAAAAAAAATTGTTGCATCTTTAGTAAAAGGCAAGCATGTACAACTCAAAGGCAAGTATGTACAACTCTTACATGGTTAAGTTGCATATATCTGCAGGCAAAGAGGGGATAACTTTCCTTTGATTACAGATTTCAGCAAGTCCTCATGTGGCAAACATACCATGCCCTTCTATTGGGTATAACTTACCCACAAGACAGTATATAGAAGTGGGCGGAAGGTAGATATGTCACTATGAAGAAGAACAAAAAGTTACAGCTATGCTGTAATGAAAAGTTGAGGAATGTCAGAAAATTTACTCTTACCACTTCAAAAATATAGCCTTTTTTGCTTCCAGTTGCACCCTGCATAATTCACAGATTTTATGGCAGACATCATAAATGTAGTCAGTCAAAAATTACAAAAGAACATGAATTCAGCTACAAGATAAGAGCACAACTTTGGGATTTAGATGAAGTCAAAAACAGACCGACATTTATGAAATTATTAAAAGACAACCAATTCTCATAATCACACGCCGATATAGATTCACTGCTTGGAATTCATTTTTCACCAGAATAAATGCACGCACACACACACGTGGTAGCTCAGAAATCATAGGTCACATTCAAGTTAATTCCCCCAATCCTTCTCGGTGGTTTGGAATGTCTGCCATTTTCCTTATTTCACCATAAACAAAAATCACACTTCTGAGCTAAAAGTATTTACCACTTCCTTCAAAAATATACCACACATTTAAACCTTTGCAATATGGCCACTCCAATAATACAAATACATGCAGGCAACAAACTGGCAACTCAAGTGTCCTGAAGGATAGATTACACATCTTCCCATACTCCAGTGCTAACTTGGTCAGTAAAGAAAATAAAGTTTTACCTGAAGTAGTCCAATTTACAGAGAATCTCTTTATCTTTTATATAACAACTGGCATGTCTTCCAAGGGAAGTTCTGCATATGCTGCAGGATAAACAGCGCACGTGCCAACAAAGATCGTTTACCTGTAAGAAAAATATACACCTCACTTATTTCCATTCTTAACAGTGGAAGGGGGGTAGAATTTATTCATTCTACGACAGATACAATGCAGAATTTTCCAACAGTGTACTAGGTTTCAACACCCCATTAACTTTTTGCTTAACTAGATAACCGAAGAACTCATACTCACCTACTTACTGAGTGAGGATAAGCAAGAGACTACAATGAAACATTACAAGCGTGCACAAATTAAATCTTACTCTAGAGAGTAGCTAGTCACTTTGAAAGCTGCAGCAGTAGTAAAAGTACCTACCCCACAATTAAACTCAAATGTTATCCAACTTGCAGCCACTTAATACTTCATCCCCACCCAGACACCTGCTATGATTAGAATATGCACAAAATTCTGATTTTATTAGAATATGCACAAAATTCTGATTTGATATTCACTATGAATATATTAATAAAGGATTATCTCTATATTACATACACAGAGAAATTAAAAATATTTCTATATACACACGCACACAAAGGTACGTACCTACCTACCTTTAGAGACCATAACATAAATGTAACTTACAGAACGCACACAGGAACAAACTCCTATTGAAAGGTTGTGCAAGTAGCAAAAAGTATGGGTGCAGACCCCCCCAAAAAAAGTTAGATAACTGGGTCAGTGACCAATTCTTGCTTATGGTTGACTTTAGTTATTTGTGCTAAGGCAGTATCTTTTCTGCAAGTACTAAAGGTAAAAGGTAAGAAAAAAAATCAAAGGACCAAGTGGGTACATATGTGCAGATTACCGTGCAGAACATATGCAGTCTAAGATTTCTGGGGGTCTTACACTTGTATACCTCTCAACCTAGAGCAAGAAATCTTGGCAAAGCTATAAATAAAAGGGGAGATAAAGGCCCAAAAATATGGACAATTATTAAATATTGCTCTTACAAAGATATGAAGTCCGAAACGACGTCTGTCATTTTCTGTCTTCAGTCTTTGACTTGCTAATAATTTACCAGAAAAAAAAAAACACGATTTCATTAAAAACGAGGGGAAAAAATCTGTACAGTTGCAGAGGTATGATTGTAATGCCTCACATTGCTCTACATTTTTAAAACACCGTGTATCTAGGGTTACCACCTGTCCCTCTTTGGGCAGATGTGTCCCGCAAAAAAATACACAGATATTAAAGTTTGCCTCAGTTTAGTAATCCTGCCCATGTGTTGCCTATCCCAATGTTTATCATCTTCCACTTTTTTTTCAGCGCCATTCAGTTTTACACATCATTCATTCAGAAGCGAAATGTATTTACTCGAATCTAAGCGTCTCAAACGGAAGGCTGTATTGTGCTTTATAAAAATCAAACTTGCTTGAACAAATTCTGAATTAGCAAGGACTTTCTGAAGGATCTGAAGTCTGAAACTCAAACATACCTCGCAACCTCAAGAGTATTAAAAATATAGCACCAACTTTTCGCATTTTTCACCATAGAATGTATTTCTCTATCAGTACTGAAGGTAGGGAACCTTTGTTTAAGCTTAGTTTATGTAAAAGTACCTATAACAGGCCCGACTTTATGAGGAAAGTCTGGGAGGAGCAAGGCTAAATCCGATTAACAGTTGAGAGGTATGAATATTTCAAGACCTTTAGTAACTTCAATCCTCCGTGATCTGACAGTAAACCACTATATTATGAAGAACGGACTAAACTATGTAAAAATCTGGGAAACTGAGCAGTTGACAGGTATATCAAACAGCCCTCAAATGAGAGACAGATCTGGACTGAATAAGGGACACATCCGGGACAGGAGTGTAATTCGTCACGTTTTCTCCAAAAGGCACACGTTTTTGGAGGACAAGAGGGACTCTAATCAGGGACAATGAGATGCATGGGTGAGGGGATCCACTGCATTACGTTACCAGCTACAGTGTCCGTTTTACAGGCTATCGTCCTCAATATACCTTATGCTGTGCAGCCCCTTCCCTGTTTTGAGTGCAAGATCCTTACTGCAATGTTTTTTTAGAGTGTTTGAGCTTTACTTGCCTGACAAATGCCCCCGCCCCCCATACACCCCAGCATCTCACAACAAGAACTAGACGGCTGTTAGAAGCAAGTCAGATGCAATCTCACCTTTAAAAGATATTTGTCTACGATCTCAACTCCACAACTGCTACAGACAGCTTTTCCCGATTGAGGATTTGTGGCCATGGAGTGGGGGGAGAAAGAAGGAGACAATGTGACGGAAGACGAGCAAGAAGAGTCTTCTTCAATTAAACCTTCGGGAGTTCCCTGCAAAATAAACAAAACAAAAGGAAAGCAAACCCGTTATTACACAGAAGTGTAATTATCATAATAAAAAATTCAGAAAGTGCACAGAGGCAATGCCATATTCCATTGTTCAATCATTTTGCTAACACACTCTAGTTCAGTCAGAAGCATGCAAACTAACAGGCTACCTAAAAAGCATGCAAACTAACAGGCTACCTAAAAATACTGGATTTGTGATCCGGGATTATAGCCGAGATAGGTGCGTGGACGTGGACCCACTCACTCAGCTATCTGCTTAATTAACAATAAGTATAGGAATCGGGCACAAATCCCGAAAATAATAAAGAACATACTACTATTAAAATCAGAGAAGCTGACAGCATATAAAACTTCTAAAATAAACCTACAATTTAAAATTAAACTGTAACCCACCACCTTTTAGTCAAAGTCAGAGACATTGAAGAGGTATGACAACCCCCCCCTCTCTCTCTCTCTCAAAAAAAAAAAAGATAATATTTGGTACAATGTGCATATGCATTTACCAAACTGCCCATTCGAACGTTCCAAATATTTTCAAAACCAAGAAATGAAGGGTCATAGCCTTCGGACATTATGAGTACAGGTTATTTGGTTTGCGGTAAAATTTAACGCGTACGCACAAACGCCTGTCATAATCCCTCCGCACTCTTATAACCACGGCTATTCCGTAATTTTTTAACATTTCGCTACATCTCCATGACAACTATTAATCTAATGATTAATGTACCATTAGTAAATAACCTCAATTTGTGATTGCAACATAACACCTCTTAAATGGTCAATGTTCAGACAGCTCTCTGAGCCGGGTTATACACAAGGATGTCCCACCCCACAATAAATGTGTGCTCAATCAAAAGCTAGATGAAGTCGGCAGGAAAAAGACAAACTGATTTTTTAATAATGGCAATTAAACGGGAACTGCATATAGCTGTATCGTCTTTTAAAAGGCCAACTTAAAAGGTGAAGAGGTTTAATGGGTCTCTTGCAAGATAATTATGGCCGATTTAAGAAGCCTGATGCACGTTCCAACATCAGTTTAAATGAAAGGCTGTAGATTAAGCTTGCAACAAGGAGCCCTTGAATATAACCGGCTGCAATTAGAACGGCAGGTGATTTACACCCAATTACAAGTAAATTGCCATTTTAAAAAAGTGAAATGGCGATTTTACTTCCTAGTTAAAGAAACAACATCCAGCAAAGTAAATTAAAATTCTATATTTATGAATGTACTGCAGTATAACGAAAGCATTTTAAAAAAAAAGTCTACCAAAATCGATTTTATTGAAAGGATCTCATTACCTCTTGGTGGTGGCCCCTTAACCTAGAAGGTAAACAAACATCAACATACTACCCTCAGAAGCACACGTGCGTTGATTGAAGTGACAACAATCTTTACAAAAGGATACTGCAATGAAATCCTCAAAATAAATATGCAAGCAGTACAGCATTGTGGTAATGATCCAACTTGGCTTGCATGATTTGGCAACTACAGATGACTAATAACTTAGAATCAACGACATTGGCACCGCACATTGTAGCCTGAGCATACTGTCTGAAAACATTCATTAAAAACTTAAAACTAGCGCCAGGTATCAAGCCAGTCATCGAAGAGTTGCACAATATTAGATAATCAGAACTGTTGCAACGTTGCTTTAATAAAATGATCTGGAGAAAGACTCCGACGAGTCCGACCTATGGGGGAAAAAAACTCCTTTAGTTCTTAGTCAGTTTTCCATACCGTCCTGCACTATGGAAACAGACAAAATGTAACTGTATTCATAAATTTATGATATTATAGATCTATTTTTAAACGCAAACATTTGTCTTCCTAGGGCATTAACTAGGACGAAGTATACTATAAGGAAAAGTGTATTTCAATCAGATACTTGCATCCAAGTTCACATTACCCAGAAATTGTTTCTACTTACTTTTGTAATGGAAGCACCATTTGCCAGGGTGCTTTTTCCTTCTGCTTTGCACACCACTTCTTGTTCACTCTTCCAGTACATTGCCCTCTGATAGAAGCCACTTTCAATACCAATTCCAAACCTCTTGATCGCGGTCCCTTTGCAGCTTCCTTTACTACTTTAATCCACAGTAAAAACAGCAAAATATTCGTACTGTGGCAATGCCTTAATCAGGAAAAGGAAACTCCTCTCTAAACGCAATTTTGCCTTCCCTCGTAGGCGCAGATTAGGACTGGAGAAAAAAGAAAAACTTTTTTCGTTACTTTCAAAGCCGCACCTCCTCTAGTAAAGCCCGCCTACGGCTGCATAACCCAGATTTTCTTTGCACAGATAAACATTTCCAGCGTCTGCCCTTTTCTTTTTTTGGCAGAACTAAGTTATGCACTCTATAGCATTTACCTTCCTTAGCCTTCATCAAATATGTCTGCATCTTTAGAAATTGCCCCAAAAAACACTTGGGAACTAAAACGCTTAGTTAGCAAATTCGTCGTTCCTTTTACTTTTATCCGTCGGTGAATGTCGATAGCTGCTTAAAACATTTCTCATTATATTTAAGAAGTAACATCTGCTCCAAATGAAGTACGTTATGCACTTTCAAGCTCAGGAAACGTCGATTAGTGATTACCTGCTTTAAGAACAAGTATACTACTGAATTGCCTACCCTATTAAAAGCGTTCATTAAAAAGAAAATGTTTATTTTTTGTTCCCCTTTCTCGTCTTCGGATATTACAAAAACTACTATAATTACAATCCCCCAAAATAATGAAGTATGAAAGTGCGCCCTATCCTTTTTTTTCGTGCGCCTTTTACCGTTGAGCGCATTTCCAAGACACAGGTGAAGCACAGCTCCTAACTACTCTATTTCTAGATTTCCAATAAAATACTAACAAGTGATTTGGATTGTGTCTAAATCGCACAGTTCTTGATAGTTTCACTTTTATTGCAAGCAGATGACTTTTCGGGCTATAAACGCGTCTGCTGCGAAATTAAATCTAACAAGTAACAAAGTTTGCTAAAATCTTGCGTAAAGGCGTACTCACTGATGGATTAATCACACAACAGCGACCAAAACTAATGATGTGGTACTGGCTGATGTCACGCAATGCCACTGCTGGTTTTTAAGTTCACCGAAATAATTACAATATGAAAACTGTGAAAGCAGGCGTAGTAACGCTTTTAAGAAAGAAATATATTATGTATATCTATCTATAGGCAGGATTGATTTCTATTACTGTAACTGACAGTTAATACAACAGCATATTTTGCATCAGCGTGCATTTTCCAAAGAATGAGTACTGAAAATCTAACAGTTGTCATTATTAACTGGCTGTTCTTAGTGATTTGCCAGAAAATCAAAACACTTTACAAGGGATAGGGCAAAGACAAGAGCCTCTTGTCAAGAGGCAAGATCAGCGACAGTTGAGCGGTATGAAACATAACATTCACCTTTGACTGCAACAAGA
Source organism: Protopterus annectens (assembly GCF_019279795.1). Lineage (NCBI taxonomy): Eukaryota > Metazoa > Chordata > Ceratodontiformes > Protopteridae > Protopterus > Protopterus annectens. The sequence goes on from NC_056744.1 coordinate 1,031,000,507, forward strand.
TTTCCTAGATGAGCGAGCGTTAGCTTGGTTAGAGGGTTTCAAACTTGATCTAGACTCCATAAACTGTAATATTTCAGAGAGATATACAGAAATAAAAAAGCGATGCTTTATGTGCATGCCCTGCTAATCCGGTATTTTAGAATAATTTAAATGATTTCACGTCGGTATTAGACTACAGAAGACTGAACGTGGCCTTCATTGAGGCGGTTGGACGACTGGTTATACAATAGTTTGTTCTGTGCTACTAACTCATTGAAATACGATTGTTCTTATGCTTCATTGTTGTTGGTTTTGACATAACTGTCATAACCCAGCAGGTTCTAAACAAAAAAAAAAGTTTATTGGGTAAAGTCTACTCAGCTGAAAGAAAATAAATGCTACAGAATTACATTTACATTTATTACAGGCAATTATTTTCACTTGTACTTCAAATTTCTAGACAATAGTGCTGACTCCGTGATGTACAAGTTCAACGACTACTGCCCACATTCACTGCAGCACTTCTTGGGATAGAATGTAGTAAGAGGGTTTTCTTTTTCCAGAAATGTTACTAACCGTCAAAAGTAACTGGGCATGCTTTTCAGTGAAAGGGGTATTGAATATTCAAAAGTTCGTTTTGGAATCGCCGAAAGAAGAAGAATAAGCTTTGGAAACGTTGTGTTTATACCAGAATACAAATTTCCACACTTAGTTCTCAGTTGCATCTAAAAATCAATAGCAAGGTTACCGATGAAGTAATACTGTAAAAAACGTAAAAAAACGTATAGCTTTATTTCGATTATCGTAGAAAATATATTCTATATATTCAATACACATATACAAACAAATGTAGACTAAAAGAAAATGTATTTTAGTAATGCACGAATTTTCTTGTGGCGGATTAAACCCCCGTAACTACTTGAACGGGGAGGTTCATTTTACAACAGAATGCGAAACTGAATGTGCAGCCAGGGGTATGACAGATGCTTTGGGATATGTTGTAATGTCTGTGCAGAGCTGTATTTTAGTTTCGTGCGTCTCTCTGTAATTGGTTAGAATCTTTTGTTGTGGACATTCAGGAAAATAGACAAATGGAAGAAAAAGAAAGATGAAAACATATTAATGTAGAGCAGATAGCTACTCCCAAAATGGGGAATCTATTGTATTTCTTTACTACACCGGCAATCATTGTGATTAATTTTCGTTGTTCACTTACAGTTACTTACAAGAAACTTGAATGAGTTGCCTGAAACCGTTCTTATTTTTAAAACGGCAATGAAAATGTTTATACTATTGATAACTAGTATGGTGGTGGAAAAAGCCACAACGTTCACCCAATAAGTAACAAAAAGAGCAGTTGTAAAAGTAACATTTTCAGTAAACCGTGTTAGTAGTTTGCTAACCAAGTACTACATTTGATAGATTTGCTTAAAAGTAACTTTCCATCCCGATTTCCAACTCCGATGGCACTTATGATGTAATAAATTAAAGACTGGTTATTTAGTTCCGGTTGTTTATTGTTTCTATCAGTTGAAATACTCTTTAAAAATTTCGATATTAAATCTGAGACAAACAAAAATATGCAAGATCTTAAATAAACGCTGCCTCATTTAGTTTGTTCTTATAACTTTCTGTCCTAATACATAAATGACTACAGCTTTTAGTTTTGTACATTTTAGCTTTGTTTTAACCATAGCTGACGCTGGATCTCTAGGCATAAGAATTTAAGTCACGCCTTTAAAAATAGTAATATAAACCATTAAGAGGAAAGCGTTTGTCTGATCTACCAAAAAAGTTGGAAATAATGAGTAATGTGTAAAGAGCCTATTAATTTATTCAGCATTTGCAGCTGACCCATTTTATCCATATATGCATATTTATGTGTATGACGCGAACTAAAAAGTGAATTACAGGCCTTAGCAATCATCAAAAACATTAAAACGGGAACGTATTACTTAATCACCTTATAGTGACTTTATAATTCCATGGAACTGAAACTAAAATCAATTGTGCTAGTCCACTGGTCTGGAACTCAGTTGTACCACGACGCTTTTGGAAGAATCTCTGCAATCAATAGCATCACAGCATAAAAGTACATAAACTTGAAGTCTGCCAAATAAATATTATCTGAATGGCATTCACCTGGGCTAACGGTTCAATTAAAACAGTTTGTGTTAAATCAGACTGCAGTTCCAAATACTATCTCTGGTGCCTGATCTACTTGAATGAAGTAATGTTTGTAGTAGCTATGATTCTTGTTTTGCAGCAAACATATTTTTACAAGGGACAGTTAACAAATCATATGGAACATTGACAAGACCTGAAAGCTCCGAAGTCCTGTTCAAAAGCGAGGGCTTCAGATCTAAGAAACTGTCTCAATCAGCTCATCAGTCATATTGAATTTGGAGCACTGATTCCTAAACGCGTGTAACGGTCCATACTTTATACTACTGACTCTGAGCACTGACTTGCCACACATCAAAAGTACTGACCTAGGGTTACCACCTGTCCCACTTTGCGAGGGACAGTCCCTCTTTGGGAAGTTGTGTCCTGCAAAAAAATTGTAAAAATGGCAAATGTCCTGAGATTTTAGGGCCAAATTATTTCTTATATTTTATGTAATAGTTGCATAAAACAGTTATTCTTATCTGAAACACCTAAATGTTATAAGAGACAGAATAAGCAACTAAAATGCTACAAGAATAAACTTTTATTTAGGCAAAAAGTGAAGTTCTGTCCTTTGTACTGGCCGTGGGTATGTTTTGGCCTGCCAAATCTGACGTTTGTACAAAAAATGTCCCACTTTGGGCATGTGAAAAGGTGGCAACCCTATACTGACCACCACCAGAGGCAAACGTATCACCAGTGAAACCCCCCACCTGTGATAGCACTGTCTCACTACTTATCCACTACCCCCAATAAACTGCAGCAATTTAGAATGACCGGTCTGCATCGGCTACAAACCTGCAAACCAAGTCATTCACAGACAGAAACAGATTGTCGGCCGTTTTCCCTATAACTTAGGGTGGGATACAATTGTAGAAACTGACTGGGAGATTGCTATTCTTTTCAGATATAGCACAGAACAACATTTTTTATCAATATGCGCATTTGCAGGGGAAAAAATCATATTAATCTTTTCTTGTTTTTGCTTCTTTCCTCTCAACTGTCCCTGATTCCGGCTTTTAATTTTGCCCAGTCCCTCCTAAATTCGGCGCTTGCAAAAATATGGTAGATGACAGTCAATAAATACTGACAGTAATGGTATCATTAAACCTAGAGACGTCAAGTCAAATTCTTTTAATTCTGTCAGATTTTTAAGTCAGTAGTACTAACACTTATAAATTAAATCGTCCCTAATTTGGGACTTTTGCCCATGGCACTTGTGTGGGTTCCTCATTATGCAGGTAAGAGGTTGAGAGCTATATTTTAGTGCGTCAGTTTATGGTGTCCCAGACACAGTATCATTGCTTAACAATATTTTGGGTAAATCCGAATTTTCTGCTAAAATACCTGGAAATTTACAAACTTTAATGTACCACCCCTCGCAACACACCCTCCCAAAACACTGTGAATGAAGTATACTTTGCCGGTACATACCGTCAAAGCAAGTTGTTTGCTGCGTTGGTCCTCTTTGATCCCGCAGGAAAACAGGGACAGGTGTTTATGTGATGGCAGTAGACGTCTCTCTTTCATGAAGTCACAACAAACTCTTCACAAGTAGTACTGAATCCATTATGAAGACTCCAAAAAGCACTGGGAGAAGTTTAGTTCTACAAAAAACGAAGTTTCCATTCCATTTCACATTTAGTGTAGCAGGGTGGTTTAACTTTGGAGTCCTCTCTTTTCAGAACTTCATAACTGCCACTCAGAAGTTTCTTCCCGCCAGCATTCTTTCTGCTTTTCTTCAAAGAGAACTTTTCACTGGCCCACGCGCTGTCCTCGCGCCGTACTCACTCTCTCGCTTTCTCTCTCTTTTGAACTGACCATAAATAGGAAATGCACATGATCTTTAGACGTGTAACATTAGTGCAAATGCCTGGTCCTTTCTTGCTGTCATTGATAATTTGTCTAATCAACTCACCAGGAACATTACTGCCACGGTAAGGAATAACTTACATATTTTCTTCTGGCACTTAAAGGCATCCAGTCACCCACGTATTAAAAATGGAGATCCCTGCTATCTCAGCTGTTTAATTACAATCCTAATAAGCACCTGTGTCCAGAAACGCTTTTACTGTTGGCGGTCGGCTGTGGGATAGACAGAAAACTTCTTTAAAACTATTAGTAAAATGTCACAAAAATGTAAAAATAAAGATTACAAACTTAGTACCATACTCGACAGATTTTAGTTAGCAGTAGGCCAATTCTAAAGCTTGGACAGGTGAGTGTGAATATTATAGCTAATCTCCTTTGACCCCCTTCTCCACACATGCTGCAACCCTGGATGATTATATTAATTGGCGGGGGGGGGGGGGGGCAAACACCCAGGACGGATCTGACAAATTATTTTGAGAAACAGAAGAGCCAGCTCAAGCCACTGCCTAATATTAACAGCCGCCCTTCAACTATCCTGGCAATGAAGCATCTTCTGAGGAGATGAAAGTGGGTATTAACTCTTCAGGTTTCCAATACTGGACACAAAAAGTGTGCTGTAAGAAAAATCACGGTTTTGCCTGCGAAATGCTATGACCTCACCTCAAGGAAATATAGCCCCAAGACTTTAATAGTCTAATTCGGTTGTGAAATTATTTAAGACATTAAAAAGTGCAATCTGTCCATGTGCTGCGCTGCCTGTTATTACTTAATAAATGCTGCATTATTTTCTGCTTTGCCACCTTCGTGCACACGTCCACATGCATAACGTACATATCAACCGCTAAGAGTAAGAAATCTGGAGAAAGCTATAATTAACGGGGGTCAAAGGCCCAAAAAATGGTGACAATTTTTAAATATTGCTCTTACAAACTTAGAAAGCGGGTGGAACAGTTTTTTCATTGGCACAGATTTTAAAAGTATATTAAGTCGAAAACTCAAATTTCTGTCATTATTTCCTGACTTCAGTCCTCAACGATTTGCCAATGATTTGCCAGAAAACCACAATTTTCGGAGAAAAGGACCAACACATATGAGGCAAAATCTGGACATTCTTTGAAAATCTGGACAGTTGAGACTCTCAACTTGAGAGTTATAAAAAAAATGCTGTTTTCGTATTACATGTTCGTAGGCTTATGTACAGAGATGTCATGTTTCAGTCATTCCTTTTAGATAGTTGAAGATACACTGTTGCCGGAGTGAATACATGTTACAGACACGACGCGATTTCAGTAAAATAGTCATTTGAGTACACAGAATTCCTCCATACCAACTTTCCATAATTTTCACATTTGTTTAAAAAACGCATCCTGGAGACTAGAACGAAAATGCTCAGTGTCTACGGAATTGAGGCATCACAAACATTTGCTGTAGGCTCTGCGGTGACAGTGACCGCATTTACATAAGTTCCCTTTGTCGGACGCAGTACATTTTTTAAATTTATTTATTTACTTATTTGGCCGGGTAAGTGAACTGGACCAAAAATGGCTCCTTAGCCGTCACGTTACAATAGTGAAAAGATGCATAGTTTTACACTCTTAAAAACGAATACCTAAAATTCAGTAAACCCCCGCTTTCTGCAGCTCATATCTTTGCTGAATTTGCACTCAAAATCCTAAGTAAATATTTAGTGACTTGAACCCTTCCATTTGCTAACCACCTGACAATGAAGGAAAATGCGGGCTTTGTCTCTGGAACCGATCTATCAGACACCCATATGACTCAACTAGTTATAGAAAACGCTCATAGTTATAAAAGCACAGCGCTCACCATATTACTTGGTCTTGGAAAAAGGTTCTCCGTAATGGGTAACCGATTATTTTTCCTCTTTCGATAACCTCAGCTCAGCATTAAAAACACCAGTCTCCCATATTCACGACTACTTACGCCTTCTGGAGGTACATGCCATGAAATCATGTGCCAAATCAGGAAGGCATGACTTGTCTTTTTTCCTAGTTCGGCCCACTGTAATGACAAGTACATATGTAAAACAAACAAGCATGTTCTACTATAAACCTGCCTGACTTATAGGAAGCTCCATATACTAATGCAACATGGAAAAAACATTTAAACACATACGAATAAGAGGATGACGAACACTCACTTCGGAGGGCCTTCTCTCAAGTCTACTGATAATAGTGTCCGCAAAACGATATTTATAAAGGCTATATGCAATGGAAAAATATGGGAAAGATTCCGGTTGTCTTTGGCTTGTGAGCCCCATTTTTAAAGTTGTGTGCACTACACACCTCTCTATGCCTATATCTATGTTCACATACACACTTTTATACACACACACACACACACACACACACACACACACATATATATATATATATATATATATATATATATATATTTGCACAAATACATATGTATAATATATATATATATGCACACAATATGGTGTGTGCCTAAGTAGCATGTATTAGTTTGAATTGCTCAGTTAAGAATTAGCCTCATACACTATGCAAATCATTGGTTATGTACATCAAATCACTGCATATTCACATGACATGCTCAGCAATGAAGCATTTAATCCTTAGCAGTGTATCTTTTTGGAACAGTCTGTATCACTGTCTGATTTCTTCAAAGGATGGCCCAGTATATATATGGAACATTTGACTAGGCTGTTTATTCTGGGCATCTGGTGTTTTGAGGACAGTCCTTTCTGCATTGTAGCTTTAGTTTTAGACATGACTTCTGGAGTTTTTCTGTGCAGCTTTTGACTATTAGTTTTTGTTGCCTCTTTCTTCTTGTAGCAGGACTGGTTGTTGCACTTTCGATTGCTCTTTTTCCCATTTGCTTGAGTTAGGAATGTTTATCCTGAACAAATGTCTGCAAATATTTTTCTGTACAGCTTTCCTCATTCCTCATGATCTTCACAGGATATTAGCTCAGCTATTTCTCTGAACTAAAACAAATCTGTGCCCACTCAGCTCTATGGACAATCTGGAACTGGCAGTGTTGGGATTTCTTCCTTGCCTGCTGCTCTAGCTTGTATTGCAGATGGCACAAATTTGCATTTTCTTTCTAAGCTGGAATTCTAGGCCAGAGCGTCCATGAGCTGAATTTCTTTTTGCATTTTGCTATTATCAGACAGAACTCATGCATTCTGTCAAGCATTTGTTTTCTCAACTAACCATGACTTATTATTTTATTAGCTTTGAATATCAAACTTTGGGCACAACTTACTTTTTCTTTGAAAGAAAAATACTACTGATTTATTCTGGGGCAAGTTTTCATTGTAGCTTATTTCAGTAATAACTGCATTAATCTGAAATTCTTTTTATTTTTTCTTCTGTTATGAATAACTGCAAAATTAATCAAGGAATATCTTGAATAATTTTAGCAGTGTTTTTTGCTTTTTATTTTAATTTACTCTACTCACCAAAGCTACTATGTGTATTTTGTTTTTGCATGATATGTATTTCATTTTCAGATCACATTTCTAACATCCTCTGCAATATCACAGGTATTTTGAACAAGGACCTTTTGAATTTACACTGCAAGATTTTGAGGTTTGTTTATACTTCTATATATGTACCAGTACATATTCACGGAATTTCACATATCCAAGCACAATTGCTATCGGTTCCTTTTCCATCTGGGCATAGATCTTATTGCTTTGAAATTCAACAGAGGGTAAGTGTAACACGACATGTGACTTCCTGTGCCAAGCTCATTAGCACAGTACCACACATACACAAATCCCAGGGAGTCAACATTTAAACCTCCCTTGGTGACTGTGGCAAGAGGAAGGCCTAAAAGTAATGGCTTAGAAAGCTAAGTCCTGAAACACTGAAATACCAAAGTTTCCCTAACTTCTGGAACAATAATCCAGGCAGCAATGTTAGGTGTAGGTGTAAGCTGATTAAATGATTTCTCCACAAACGTCCACAGTGGAAAATTCTTAACAAAAAAAAAAAAAAAAACCTGGAAACAGCCAATAGTCTGATTTTCAGTGGTTAGAAACAGACAGTGTATTTAGATTAGTTTTTAGTCACAGGCAACCCCAAAATAGATAGAACAACAGAGACAAATTGGTAGTCATCCTTCATGAACTCATAAAATCATCTCAGGTGAAATATAAGCTGACAGTGCATAGCAAAGTTATGTCAATCTCGTTTTCGCACGGTTTCTGTCTCTAGAAAGAACAAGGAAGGGTGAAAGGACTGATTTTAGAATAGTTCTGAGATCACTTTTAGGTAGAAAATGAGATAGGTGAGTGAAACTGAAGACACGTGTTGAAAGGTCAAGTCTTGATAACAAAGTCTGAAATTGTTACCCACTAGTATGCAGTTGGGGCACACATGATAACATGTACGTGCCATCTTCTTTCTACAGGAGTGCTACCATATTATGGGTTAAAAAAATTCAGTTTATGTTTGAGTCTAGGCTATAGTGCTATCTTTACAACCTGATTATCCAGTGTGTTACCTGATTACTTACAATGTCAGCAGAATGGCTCAGCTTTTCATTCTCAGTTGAAGAGACCACGTGTCTGGTCACAGCAGATGAGTGATATGGAACAGCAGCCTGAACCTCCCTAACTTTAGTGGTGAAGGCAATGCTGCAAAGCACTACAGTTCTGAAGGCCAAAGCAGCTACTCTGAAGAGAAATTAGCTTATGCAAACAGCTGTTGTCCCATGCAGTACAGTCATAGTCGGCCTTAGGCATAGGCCAACTAGGCAGCCGCCTAGGGCGCTGCTCTAACAGGGGCACTTGTACAGTTAACACAGCAGTGGCAATCCCAGCTCACCACACACCCCTGTTTCATGAGTGGTTTGTTTGGTCATTGGGAATGGGGGCCAGAACTGATGATTTCAAAAATAGAAGCTGGCAGAGCAACCTCAGAATTATAGGTTGGCCTGAAAGGGTGGATGACTGGGCTCTCTGCACTTTATTTTACCTTATTATTATTATTATTATTAGTATTATTGTTGTTGTTTTGTTATTACACTAAATCTTGTTACTGATTCATCCAAGTCATTGAATTCAATCTTGTACTGTATGCTTTAAATCAATGTGATAGACATCTGTACTCTCCTAATTTCCTTGATATCTGGTTAAAAATAAACATGTCACATATGATAGGTGCTTTCCTGGCTTGCAGTATGCCTAACATTAACTTTTTTTAATAGAGCAAGTTTGTCTTTCTGCTACTCTTTAAAAGCAAATGTGTTAAATTTCTTGATGGTTATCTTGCCCGCAACATAAAGAAATATAAAATATTGGATTTTCTTGGGCTTGTCCTCAAGCCGACTTAGAGTTAACTTAAATATTTAAATAAAGGGCTTCCTGTTTTCAGAGAGGCATTTGTAGGGTCATTGTCTTGGTCACACACTGAAGAAATAAAATGTAGATGTACTATTGATTCAGTGGAGTGAAAGAGCAATTTTTTTGTAAGAATGAGATTCAGTCTTGTTGTGTAGTAAAAATAAACATTTTTTGTGTTTTTTTCACAAAAATGAGCGAGAGAGACATATCTATCTATCTATCTATCTATCTATCTATCTATCTATCTATCTATCTATCTATCTATCTATCTATCTATCTATCTATCTATCTAATCTACCTATAGAGAGAAGAGTAAGCACCATGCCTGGCCTGTCTGGCCTACTTCTACAACTTTTGCTCGGTCTATGTGCATGGCATTCAGTCAGACCTTGAACTTGGGGCAGGAACATCAGCAGCAGTACAACAAGAACAAACCCAAAACACAAATGTAGCAGCTCAGTGTCCTGGACATGCTATCTCTGACACGAATCAGATCTGCAAGGGAACGTTAGCATCACAATACTGCTCAGTATCACACAAACAGGCATCCATATAAAAGCACACGAGAGAGAAAGAGTCTTCCACTTCAGATACTGTCAACTCAGGCCAGGCCACATGGGTCACAGCCAGGTTTACTGAATATTTACAGAAATACAACTCATGTACTCTATGTAATATTACTGTGCACTAGAACTAAACATAACATTTTTATCTGTTCAATATTTAATCCTCCTGAGTAACCTGGCACTGCTGGTTTGAAAATCTTTATTGAATAGTATTATTTAAAAAAAGATTGTTTAATAAGCACAGGAATGTGAATGTACAACTATATCTCTTCTAGGTAATTACAGCATATTTCCCAACAGGTAAGATGGGGTACAATTGAATATAATTTAGAAGGCTGAAGACAGCTCAGTAATGGACATTTTGTCTTAAACAATTACTGATGTTGCCACCATTACATTTAAAACTGAAACAGATAAATTAAGATAGCACAATGGTGCATCAGTTAGCATTACTGCCTGGCAATGCTTGGTTCTTAGGTTCATTTCCTAGCTGAAGTGTCTTTTCTAGGGAGTCTGTATGTCTTCTATATATCTGTGGGAGTTTTTCCTTGGGTCTCCGGTTTTATCTCATGTTCTGAAGACATGCCAATAGGTGAAAAAGAGATCCTTCAAACTGCCATTAGGTGCATACATAGTGTGCATTTAAGACTGGGTATATCCTGTGATGGTGAATCCTGTCCTGTTGAATCTGGGCATATTGGCGCAATGCAGCAATTGCCTCATGTACACAGACAACCCTCTCCTCCTACCACCCAACACTACAACCTGCGATAGATGCACTTACACAGCCAAACTGGAAGCAAAGCTCTCGCCAGCCAAGATTGTGCTAGACAATCAAGAGGAGAAGGTTAAAACCTGCACTACACTTCAAGCAACACATAGCCCTTCACAACCCACACCATCAACACCCACACATAGCAACACTAAACCCATATATGCGGAGGCCCTTAACATTAACCTGCCCAAGCAACAAGGACCTCCGAAGCTGAAACGCAAACAAACACCAGTCACAACCAAAGTGACACATAGCTCACAACACCAGTGTGCCACCCAACAACAGCCCCTAAGGCAAAACAACATACCCAACACTTTAGTCATAGGTGACTCTATAGTCAGGCACACTGATGTCCCACTCACCAGGCTGAGCAAGGAGAAAATTACTGTCAGCTGCCTGTCGGGTGCCAGGATCCACCATATAAGGCATGCACTCAAGTCACTCCACAAGTACAAATATGATTCTGCCATTGTCCATGTTGAAGTGAATGATTTGAAATGTACCTCCCTGGACTACATGAAAAGAGACATGGAAGAGCTCTCAGATCATGTGGCTCAGGCAGGTATGATGCTATCCCTGAGTAGCATCCCGCCTTCGCCCAGAATGATATCACAGTATAAGGACAAAATGATTGACTTCAACAATTGGCTAAGCTTCTGGTGTCATTCAAAGGGGATCCAGTATCTGTCTGCCTGGGATGACATGATCAACAAACCACAATGCTTTGCCAGAGATGGTCTGCACCTGTCACCCCTGGGATTCAGGTTACTGGCTAAAGCTCTTGCCACCCCTATAGTGCCTTTTTTAGGCAAGGTTCAAAGGACAAAACCACCACCAAAACAGATACAAGCATGCAAAACCTGAAGGTAATGCTACTCGATGCTAGAAGTCTAAACCTCAAAATGCACTCTCTCGAGGCACTCCTAAAAATGGAGAACATCGATATCTGTGCAGTAACTGAGACCTGGTTCAAGACTCCAGAGAGCACCCCTGCAGTACCAGGCTACAACTCTTACCACACTTTTCGGCCACCAAACCAAGACCGAAACACTAAAGGTGGAGGAGTGTTCATATTCACCAAGGATATTCACACCTCCAGGCTAGTTGCCCAACACAATGCATCTGAAATTCTCCAGGTGCAGCTAACACTAGGTAAGACTGCAATCCAAATTGTAGCTTGCTACAGATCCCCCACCATGCCCCAAGATTCTTACTACACCTTTCTAAACATACTGGAAAATATTAAGATACAACCAAACACCCTAATACTGGGTGATTTCAACTACCCTGCCCTTAACTGGGAAAACTACTCGGGTACCAACATCTTTTCCCACTGGTTCTTGGAATTCATAAATTCCAATGCCCTGGATCAACTAATCCATTGTCCCACCAGGGGCTCTGATATCCTAGACCTGGTCATTACTAACATGGGAGAAAGATGCTCCACACCCCCTCACCCCCTCATTGGTCAGGTCTGACCATAAGCAAATCACCCTTGACATCCACATCCCACCCCCAACCCCCAGTAAGGAAACCTCCATAAAAAAACTTCTCCAAAGCCAGCTCCATGCTATTTAAGTCAGAAGTGACAAACTTCATGGCGCCCATGCAGACGGGAGCTGAAAGTTCGACTGCTGAATCCTACACTAAGGCACTGTATGAGCACATCCACTCGTGCATGAATCATGCCATCCCAAATAGAACCAAGAAGCTCTCCTCTAAAATAAGGAAGCCAATCTGGTGGTCCCCTGCAATAAACAAACTATACAACAGAAGGAAGAAACAGTTGCAGAAAAGAGGAAAATCCCAGGATGCAAAAAACTCACTTACCAGTCTCAGTAAGAAGCTGAGATCGCTCATAAAATCCTCCAAAGCTAGTTATGAAAATAAAATTGCCAAAGATTCCAAAGACAACCACAAGGCATTCTATAGTTATGTCAAGAATCTAAATGGCAATGGTCAGATCTGTTCTGAGCTACAACAGAATGGCATTAAATATACTGATCCCAATGATATTGCCAATATCCTAGCAGATAGATTTAGTGCCAACTTCACCCCCCTCTCACCCCTTAAAGGGCCCATCTCAGTACCAAAAGATTGCCAAATTGTGGTAATCACAGCCAGAAACCACACTTTCCACAGCTAAGAATACAGCATCCATGGAACCAGATGACATCCCGGGCTGTGTACTACATGAACTACAAAATGAACTGGCACTTCACCTAAGTGTCATGTTTAATCATAGCCTCACCTCAGGCTTCGTGCCCACTGAGTGGGGCACAGCTACAGTTATCCCACTCTACAAGGGGGGATCCACCTTGGATCCCAGGAACTACCATCCCATCAGTCTGATGAGCCTGATCTGCAAGGGCATGGAAAGCATTATCATGGAACTTATAAACAAAGACATTGGCAACCTTCAAACACTGGACCCCACCCAGTTTGGGTTTATGAAGGGCCGATCTTGTCTCCTGAACCTGATTGACTTCTTTGAATCAGTCTCAAGAGCTGTGGATGAGGGTAAGGTGGTCCACACAGCCTATATGGACCTTGCCAAGGCCTTCAACACCATCCCCCACTCTGGAATCATAGATAAATGTACTAAGCTGGGCATAAATCCCTACATCACTCGATGGGTTGCCAACTGGCTTACTGACAGAACCCAGACTGTAAAAGTAGCCGACTCCAAATCCAGCTCCAGACAAGTGGAGTACCTCAGGGTTCAGTACTGGGACCACTCTTGTTTAGCATCTACTTCTCTGAAGTACAGGCTAACACTAAGGGACTCTGGCTAACAAAGTTTGCAGATGACTGCAAACTGGGAGCCATTATTGAATCCCCAAATGATGTGGATATTCTACAAAAGGGCCTTACAGAAACACATGCTTGGTGCCAGAGCCATGGGCTCAAGCTTAATGCCAAGAAATGTATAGTTATCCCCTTTAGGAAAAACCATGTACCTATGAATTACCACATAAGTGGCAGTACACTAAACACCAAAAGTGTGACGAGAAACTTAGCAACACAGGTGGACAGTGGTCTCACCTTTGATAACCACATCACCACAACAGCCAAGAAATCCTTCTATTTGGCATACCTCATCACTAAGGGCTTTTCATCCAGAAAAAAGGAGGTCATTGTCCCACTGTACTCATCCCTCATTAGACCCATTATAGAGTACAATGCCCCATTTGGTATGTACCTCACAGACATCTGCAACAGTTGGAAAGGCCGCAGAGATACCTCACTAAAAGAATCACAGGCCTAAAGCAGATGCCCTATGCTGTCAGTCTAAAAAATCTTCAGCTATACTCTGTGGCATATCGTCTACTCAGAGGTGATCTCTGCTTAACATACAAGGCCATGTCAAACCCTGAGCTGTTGGACATGCTCCACTTAAAGAAATCCCAATCCCTCAGAGCCACATGCTCCAGGGATCTAAACCTTGTCATCACAATGAACAAAACATGCTGCAGGGATAGGTTCCTGACCCAGAGACTCCCCAGACTCTGGAATAGACTGCCCATACATGTCAAGCAGAGTGCCTCCTTGGCCCTCTTCAAGAGGAACCTTGACAATTGGATGGGAGATAGGAAATTCACCCCAGGGATCACATCAGTCACCTTGCTAGACAGGGGTACAGGGAAGTAAATATTGTGGGAAGAAATATCCGGGGAATTGTTTCGCTAGGCTTGTATAGGCCCTAGGGCCAATAGCCTAGTACCAACCTATGAACCTATGCTCTGGCATCGCATTCAGCACTGGTTCCGTACTTACAGTCAGTGCTTGCCAGAAAAGTCTCTGTCTTCCATGTAACCCTTAATGGGATAACATCAGTAATGGAAATGTTATGTTTTGCCTGATTTTGTTTCCTTATCAAATACTTTCTGAACATGTTACATATAGACTGTCAGCATTATAGTACTCGCACAGCACTGAACAGGAGATTGCATAATAATAATAATAAATTGCAATGTTTTGATTTGAAGAAGAAAAGACAGAAAGACAGAAAACTTCAGATAGTTACTTGTTTAGATGATGTTCAAGTTTTCAATAGTTTTTCTTTCTTGGATTGGGCCAGGAGTTAAACCAGCTGACCCTAATATTTAACTAGATATTAACCTCTCATTTCTGTCGCAGATGATAAGGTAATGGCAGGTTGCTGAATAAACTTGTGGTATGGTTTAATTTGATATATTCTACTACTAAACACACAGTTCGTACTTGATTATAAAGTATCCCCTTTCCCTGTTGCATACCATTTCCCTAGCACATAGTCAGTTTCTATACTTTCTGCACCATGTAGCACATCTGTCCGCTGAACATACTGGATAACTAGCTACCCCTCATCTTTGCAGCACATGTATCCTTACCACGTAATTTGCATCTATCTTGCCTACTGTGATCCCATATGCATTAAACCTTTATACTGTAATCCAATACCTATCAAACCCTTATACTGTAATTACATAGTAATTAAACCCTTACTATAGCTCTTCCCACTGCCTCTTAGCAGTTTGTCTCTCAGTATACCTTGGTACTGTTTCATACCTCTTACATTACAAACCCATGTACTACATTGTTTTTAAAGTTGTTAACCCTGGTCTGTTGTCCTCACATCCTGTACCTTCTGTAGAGTTATACCATGCTAGTAGCCCACAGCTCTTCAGTGCCCATCTCCCTAAGACATGCATGAGTTGTTTCTAGCATGTGCTAGTAGCCCACAGCTCGTCGGTGCCTAATCTCCCTAACATATACATGAGTTGTTTCTGGCATGTGCTAGTAGCCCACAGCCCTTCAGTGCCCATCTCCCTAAGACATGCATGAGTTGTTTCTAGCATGTGCTAGCAGCCCACAGCCCATCTTCCTAACACATACATGAGTTATTTCTTGCATGTGCTAGTAGCCCACAGCCCTTCAGTGCCATCTCCCTAACACATGCATGAGTTATTTCTAGCATGTGCTAGTAGCCCACAGCCCTTCAGTGCTATCTCCCTAACACATGTTATTTCTAGCATGCTCGCATTGCGGTCTTATTCCATGCAGGTCAACATGTGATTACATATTCTATCATTTGCAGACGCATCCCTGGCACATCAGTTGTAATAACACAGTCCTTGTAATGGAAAACTTCCTTTTCTGAGATAAATAAATATCTAATACATAACCCCCCTCCCGCTTATATCCCATTGTCAGTATAGACTGGTGTCATAAGCATCCCCATCAGTGTTCCATATAAGGTGCACAGTACAGCAGTAAATAATACCCTCCTTTTGTTGTAACATCAACAGCAGACATTTAGCAATAGTCTATGCTTCTCTCCATTTTAGTCCCAGTGCCAATACTACTTGAAGATCTCCCTCTCTACTTTTGTCTGTTATGGCTCCCTATCAGAAGTATGAGAGTCAATACTGCAAATCCAAAAGCTTCAACTTATAAACTGTAATTTAAATAAAAAAACAGCACATTTTGTTACTCCCTTTAGGCATTTTCCAGGGGGGTCTTTACCCACTGCACCTACAAACATGGGCCCATATCTATTTTACTTTTTTATAGTAAATCTGAGATCACTGAGGGGAATACCCTGAGATACTGCAACCTCAGATTTAGCATATATTCCCTACATTCCCGTGGCAGTTCCGAGCAGAATAAGGATCACAATTATGGTCCTTGGAATTTCAGCAGGCAGCCGTCCAGTGATATGCTGTAACTACTTTACAAACCAGCAAACAACAAATACTGGTACCAAGGCACGGCTAATAATAAATAAATAATACATAAATGGCAGCACACAAAATATCACATTTTATTAATAGTCGTATTATTAAAATTCTATATTTTATTTTCTGTGCTGCCATTTATCTAATATTATTTATTTATTTATTTAGTATTAGCCGTGCCTCGGTACCCGTAATTGTTGTTTGCTGTATACTTATTTTTATTTATGGGTACTGTTCATTTACGGTGGACCTGTTTTTTCCTTTTTGTATACTTTACAAACACTTTTCCTAATGTGTTTCATCATAACACAACTAAACAAGCTCCTTCCACCTTAACCACTGTACCACTTCACTATCTATTCACCGCATATACCCCACCTCAGATTGTCACTATATCACTTTACTTGTTAACTCTTGCTGCTTTCCCTCAGGCTATATAGATTTCACATCACTTTTTCAACCCCTAATCCTCCTCTGTTTAGACCTTACTAACACAGAAATAGAGTTAAATCTCTTAGCACTACTTACCCTTCATCCTACTCTCTTTACACCCTCACTCAGATAGACATATTTTTAAAACTTCCCCTTAGCTACTCAGTAACTCATATATCTCCTTTCCGATGTAACTTCTATAATTCATATAACTTCCATTTGAATGTCCCTCTTCTTTCATAGATGTTCTTTGTGTTTCACTGTTGCAGTCATTACATTTGGGTAATCTGCTGGCAGGTTGCCCTCAGTCGGCCTGATTAACAAAGTCTTGGGTCCTGCGTCGGTTGCTGTCCCTTCTTCCATAATGTCAGGTCGTCAGGGGTATAAAACATGCAGCCGACGCCATTACATCAGTCTTTCTTGCTGCATGGTGCCTGAAGCAGAAGCTGTTAGCAAGTGCTGGTCGTCCGACTCCTGAAATTTTTGTTTTCGAGTTTCAAAACCGAAGTCTTCAACTAAAAAGATAAGTACCCCATTGAGGAAACATTTTCTTGCTCCTTACCGATGTCAGTAAAAGTTAATAATTGTATTACTTGTGGGAAGCAAATACCTCATAAGGATTTCCATTTGTACTGTATTCCTTGCCTAGGCCCTGACCACGACATACCTTGTTGTTGGTTTTGTGCTTTATTTAATCAGCGCACTATCTATCATCAGTACATTTTTGCTTCTAAATATTTTGGTTCTCGGTTTAATTATCCAGAAATGATGTTGATTAGCAATCCGACTACTGGAATACCGAAAAAATGCAAAGAAAAAGACAGAGACAGGCCGTTGAGGTCCAAAACTGCCAACGATGCTTCTCCTAAGCCAGTTGCCAGTTCGCCGGTACTCAGTGAGGTGCTTTCGTAGCTCCTGATACCTGCTACTTCTGATTCACAGGCCTCTACTGAGACCCATTCAAAGTCCGGTGTGCCGCAAGATGCTTCACCTATGGAACCCATGGATGTCTCTCCCTTGGATGGGTCCAGAGCCGCTGTGCAGGCACTGGCTTCTGAGGGTGTATTCAAACCTACAGATTTGTATATTAAACCAACACCACCTTCAATATTAAGGCCAAAATCTTGCTCTATGTCTAAAAAACCGATGCCCAGGCCACATGTTCAGGCCCCTATGCCTAAAAAACAAATTATCAAAATGGCTGAAGTTTTAATTACTCTAATCAGGGGTAGTCAACTCCCCCCCTTCTAAGAGGCCTAGGGCTGAACTTGACTATGAATCTTCTGAACAGGACTCTGTTTCTTCTAACTCTTCTAATGAACAGGATTTGTCCATACCTACTTATGAGGACTCTGATGCAGAGAATTCCATTCCTTCTGCTTCTCCCCTTGAGGATTTTTCTTTTGGGGAAACTTTACATACCTTACAGGAGCATTTCCACTGGGAAAGTCAGGATTTTTCTGAATCCAAAAAGAGGCTTAGGGATTTCCTTCTTCTACCTCAGCATAGGCCTTTGGCTATACCTCCTGTACTAGACATTGTTGATGATGTGCTTTCAGAATCCAGTATGACCCCTGATTCCCTGCCTCCGACCCTTTGTAAACCAGACAGATACTACAGGGTTCCTGACTCCCACAAATTCCTTTTCAAAAATCCTGTTGCGGATCCTGAAATCATTTCTCAGGGGCCCAAGGGCATTAAGGTTTCTACTGCTAAAAATCCTACCCCATCTGATAGAGATTCCAGGGCGCTGGATAGATGGGGTAAAAAGGTTTATACTTCTGCAACCTTGGCAATCAGGGCTTTAAACTGTCAATTCCATATGCTAAAATATCAACAGCATATCATGGGACTGCTTAAACAGAAAATGATGTTGATTTCTGACTGTGTGGAAAATAAAGATTTACAGGATTTATTGCACTCAGCTGAACAAGTTGGAAAACATACTTTGCAATGTAGTTTTGATTCATTGGAGGCCTCTTGCAGGACTGCTGTTTCTGGGTCTGTGCTTAGAGGTCATGCTTGGCTTAAGGAGCAATCTCTCCCTGATCATGTTAAAGCAAAATTGTTGGATGCTCCTTTGCAGCAGGACCGTCTGTCTGGCAATAAGGCTGAAGAAGTTCTAAAAAAGATGGAAGATAAAGCTAAATCTATGCAAACTGTGAAATATGTCTTACAAGTACAACCTCCAAGATTTAGTAAGCACTGGCCTACTAAGAACTGGTCCTTTCCAGTTCATTCCAGAGCCACTCAGGCCAAACCCAGACATTCCAAAAGCACCAGGTTTCAGTCCCATGGGACTATCAGAACTAAACAATGGGGTGCCTCCTCTTCCAAATCTGTAAACAACAAGACACCTCCCTATGGTAAACAGTCTCAATGACTTTCCTTTAGAATTGCCAAGCACTTATGTTTTAGCCACCCCTTTGGGGGGAAAACTGGCACTTCATGCAAAAAACTGGCAGCTTATAACCCTGGACAAATGGGTTTTAAATATAGTGTCCCAGGGATACAGATTTCATTTCCACATGTTGCCATCTCTAAGCGGATGGTCAGACCTGCCCCCAAATCAGTGGGCAGAGGCTCAGAAACAAGTACTTTCCCTCTTCAACATGGGGGCTATTCAGCCAGTACTAGAAGAGGAAAAGGGATAAGGTTTCTATTCCAGACTTTTCCTGGTACCCAGAAAAGACAAATCATGGCATCCAATTCTGGACCTGTCTACTCTAAACACCTTTCTGGACATTCCAAAATTTAAGATGCTGACTCTTCACCAGTTACTTCCTATTCTAGGCAACGATGCCTGGTTGGCAACTCTAGTTCTAAAAGAGGCTTACCTGCATATCCCAATCAGGGAATCTTGCAGACGATACCTCTGCTTCAAAGCAGGCTACTTGCATTATGAGTTCTCTGCACTGCCTTTTGGCTTATCTACTGTGCCCAGGGTCTTTACAAAGTGCCTGGCTCCAGTAATTGCATTTTGCAGGCAAAGGAATATTCAAATATATCCATACCTGGACGATTGTCTAATTCAGGCAGAAAACAAGGCCATTCTTCTAAAACATCTGGCATTTGTAAAAAGGGTTATAACTTGTCTAGGGTACACCATAAACGAAAAGAAATCACAACTAGTACCTTCTCAAAAAATTACATTCCTGGGTGCAAGCTTGAATACAACTGCCCAGATGGCTTACCTTATGCCAGAAAAGCAAATTCAGTTGGTGACTTACTTCAAACAGGTGGCCACAAAAACCCTGCTATCTGCAAGACAAATACTGCAAGCCTTGGGGTTCATGGCCTCCTGCATTCTTCTAATTCCATATGCAAGACTGCATATGAGGAAACTTCAGTGGTACCTAAAATGTTTACGGAGTCAACATTGTCACAGCCTGGAAACAATGATTCCTATCATACCTTACCTGCAACTAGAGTTCCTATGGTGGGCAGAGACCTGCCACCAAAACGAGGGACTGCCATTCATGCCACCCCCTGTCACCCAAACCCTAACTACAGATGCATCAGGCTATGCATGGGGGGGTTCATCTGGCACGGAAGTGCATTCAGGGCAAATGGAGCCCGAATCAAATGCACCTTCATATCAATCAAAAAGAAATGCTAGTTGTTCAGAATGCACTGACAGCCTTCAAGGACTACCTTCATCCAGGGCAACTAATGGTAAAGATGGACAACACCACAGTTATGTGGTATGTAAACAAGCAGGGGGATACACATTCCTACCCCCTCTGCAGACAAGCCATGGTATTGTGGAACATGGCCTTGAGCTATCAAGTACAACTACAAGCTCAATTCCTGCCAGGAAAGGTGAATATTTTGGTAGACAAACTAAGCAGAAATCTCATGGACCCACACAAATGGAAACTGGAACCATGGATTTTCAACATGTTGACACGCAAATGGGGGAGCCCAGACATAGATCTCTTTGCCTCTCCCCAGAACTACCATTTGGACAAATTTTGCACAAGAACTCCTCACAAAAAAGCCTGGAAAGTGGATGCTCTGTCCTTCAGCTGGGAAAACCTATCAGTCTATGCCTTTCCCCCTCTGCCTTTGCTCTCCAAAGTTCTACTAAAAGTCAAACAGGGCAAACCAAAAATGATTTTGCTTGCTCCAGACTGGCTTCACCAACACTGGTACCCACTCCTTCGCAGTCTGTCACAAATTTCTCCGTGGCACCTGCCTCAGACACCTTCCTTACTGTCTCAGCAGAACAACCAAATTCTGTACCTTCAGCTCCAAACATTGAATCTTGCAGCATGGCTAATCACTTAAATTCCCTCAGCAAACCTGTGATGGATGTCATTTTGGAGGCGAGAAGACTTAGTACTAGAAAATCTTATGCTGACAAATGGAAAAGATTCTGTGCCTGGAATCAATCTCAAGGGATGAGCACAGCAGTGCCTAATTTACCTCAGATTTTGCAATACTTGACTGAGATGCTTCACAAGGGCCTATATTTTTCTTCCATAAAAATCCATGCCTCAGCCATTTCAGCTCATTACAACACAGAACCCCCCCTCTTCTCTCATCCTCTGCTAAAGCAGTATCTGAGAGGAGTCAAAAACTTAAGGCCACCCAGGAGAGCTCCAACCCCTGCCTGGGACCTTAAATTTGTATTGGAGAAACTCACTCTACCTCCTTTCAAGCCAGCTGCTACTGCAGACTTAAAATTTCTTTCCAGGAAAACAATCTTCCTTTTAGCAATCACTTCAGCTAGAATGATTTCTGAATTACAGGCCCTTAGGCAGTGGAGCCTTTCATCATCTTTCATGCGGACAGGGTGTCACTCAGGACCAACCTATCCTTCATGCCCAAGGTGGTATCCAGTGTGGCTCTTAATCAGTCCATTCATTTGCCAGCTTTCTTTCCCAATCCACAGAACAAAGGTGATCGGATTCTGCATTCATTGGATGTACACAGACAGCTTAGATTTTACTTGGACAGGACTAAATCTCGAAGAAAATCTGAACAACTGCTGGTAGCATTTGCTGCAGGGGCAGAGGGAAAGGCTATTTCAAAGCAAACCATTTCCAAATGGACAAGCCATTGTATTCATTTCTGCTATAAGCACCATGGAAAACCTATTCCCCAAGGGATCAGTTCCCATTCCACCAGGGCTGCATCTACTTCTACAGCCTTTCTCAGAGGTGTTCCTACCAGGGATATTCTAGAAGCTGCTACCTTGAGTTCAGCAAATACTTTCACCAAGCACTATAATTTACCAATTTTCTCTAAATCCAGAGCTGGCTTTGTCACTGCTGTTTTGCAGGGCATTATAGCCGGTCCTAATACTGCATAAATCCATCCTCCCAACCTTAGCTTTGGGAATCTACCCAAATGTAATGACTGCAACAGTGAAACACGAAGAACATAGTATAGTTGTGTACACTTACCATAAATGTAGATGTTCGAGTGTATTCACTGTTGCAGTCCTGGTTACCCTCCCTCCAGCCCCCTGTTTTTTCTCTTACTATGCCTCTCCTTTATTTTTCTACACTTAAAAGCCTTTTTGGTGTATTCGCTTTTGTTTGGAGGTATATATTTTTGTGTTTTAATTTATTTATATATTTTGCTCCTCATTTGGTGGGCACCTGACATCTGTGGCAAGAAAAACTGATGTAATGGCATCGGCTGCATGTTTTATACCCCTGATGACCTGATGTCATGGAAGAAGGGACAGCAACTGATGCAGGACCCAAGACTTTGTTAATCGGGCCGACTGAGGGCAACCTACCAGCAGATTACCCAAATGTAATGACTGCAACAGTGAATACACTCGAACATCTACATTTATGGTAAGTGTACACAACTGTACTTTTCCATATTACCAACACTTTTCTTTTTAGTCTACCTAACAGTGTATCACCAGCCTCTTTGTGATAATTTGTTAGTGTTTCCCAACTCACAGACAAATCCCTCAAACAACAGCCATTACCACTTTGCAAAAACTTAAATCTTTTCAGTCTAAGAACCATTTATCTCTATTTGTTCAACCATTTGATTTATAGTTCTACAGTCAAAGTATATGTATGACCAAATATTTAATATAAATGCCTTTGACCACTCTCCACTTACTCTGCATCCTAAAATTATGTGGTTACAGTCATCTCATCTCATGCCCTGGTTTCACACCCCAAAACAGTCCCTCCAAACCTAAACCTAAAACTACCAAAGCAAACTCAATCACACTAAAAGCCCTCAGGTCTGCATCTCTATACAACTAACCTTAGGAGTATTCAAAACAGACTCAGACTTATGTGCTTGGAGAGTGCATAATTCTTCTGACATTCTAGTAACTTCAGAAACCTGACTGAAACAAGAAATAAAGGATTAGGAGATTAACCTTCAGAATATAACCTATTAAGACTAGCTAGAAAACATAAAGTGGTGGGGTAGCAATCTTATTTAAAAATGGTCTCAATCTGTCCCTCCACCATTTAACCCCTCCCTCATTTAGCAATGCCAACATTTGTATATCTTCCCTCAAAGTGAAAAAACACAAAATATCTAACAATGATAGAGTTTCATATATCTGCTGGTAACAATAACAACACAGCTGATGAGTTTAAGGATTTATATGCTATCTGGTGATAATAACAACACAGATGAAGAGTTTTTCTCTTGGGTCTCCTACAAAATCCCACAAAAAACTATTATATTAGGTGACTTGTCTATTGACTGGCAATTCATAAATTCAGACTCTTTTAATAAAACCATTAACTTCTGTGGTTTCATTCCAACTCCTCCCCACCCCTACTAGATACAACAAATCAAGTAATACGGCCTGCATTATAGACTGGAGTCTCACCAAAAATAGAAACAAAACTATCGCAACAGGTTCCCTTGCTGAAACTTTATACAACCGCATCCCTACTTCTGCTATAAGAGAACATAACCCTACTCACAAACCACACTTGCAATCTCTTCTGTTTCCACAAATAAACTTTCTTCTGAAACTTAAAAACTCTAAACTGAAGGATATTAGAAGCAATCCAGCTTGATGCTGAATTTTTATTCAGCACAACTTTTCTAAATACACTAAATGAATATGCCTCAATCAGAACCAAAAGAATAAAAAATAATCCAGCTCCCTGACTTACCACAAAGCTACACAAGTCATGAATGAAAGAGACAGGGCATGGAAAAAAGTAGAATTAAAACAAAATTGAATAAAATCACCTAAAATACAAATACCACAGGAACTGTACTAAAATAAGATCAAGTTAGATAAAAATGAAAAGCTTCTATGCAGAACTGCAAACAGAAAATCCTTAACAAACCCAAAGCATTCTGGTCTACCACAAATCTTGGCCAGATTACCTAACCCTAAACTTAAACACACATATAGACAGTACAGCCAAGCAATTCATCTCCATATTCATAGAAACAGGGGGCTCTGTTATTAATAAATCCACCACCATAGGCATACCATCACCCCCAGAATCCAAAGAGCATTCTAAAATGTTTTTTCCTACCAGTTTTTACATCCACCATCAAGAAACTTCTTCACAACCTAAAACTGCTGTCAGTACCATAGTATATCCCTTCTCCATATTTGTAAATCCATTCCATTAAGGAAAGGTATGACTTTGCTCTGTGGAAAAATTCTTACATACAAGCTGTGCATAAAGTTGGCTGTTTACACTGACCTTTCCAATCACAAGTCCATGTCATTCTGTCACATCTGTTCAAAGTACTCTAGAAGTCTATCCAATTGCAAGTTTTCTCCTTCATCACTGACAATAATTTCTCCTGCCCAATATGGTTTCTGCTGTCATCACAGTACCATTGCAGCCCCCTCCTCAGCTTCTTCACCACTGTAAATGAAAGCAGAAGCAAAGGCAATCTGGTCTCAGCAGTATTTCTTGACTTGTCCAAGGCTTTTCAGTATAGTTTCAAACCCAAGTCTGTTACATAAACTGTTTTACCTAGGCCTAAATTCATCCTTAATTGCCTGGTTCAACAGTTATTTCTCAGGTAGTCAATATTGATCCGCAGCAAATGTTGCCACATTTCCTGGTTTCTTCCTGTAACTACTGGTTCCCACAGGACTTTATCCTTGGCCCCTTATTTTTTAACATACTCATAAATGATCTGTACACAGCTACCAAACATGCATTCCTTATCCAGCATGCAGATGACTTTACCCTCATCTGTTCTGAAAAAAGCTTGGATAAAGTACAGTAAATAACCCAATAGTCCCCTTCTTCCACTGAGTTGTGGCTGAATAATTTGCAACTATTCCTTAACCCAAAGGTGTCCAAGTTGGTTCCTTTCACTCAGCAGTTGTCTGTACAAGAAAACAAAACAAAACACAAAATCACTTTTCTCTAATTTTTTCCAGCCTTCCCAAATAATTAGTTACCCACACTAAGCTTTTAGGTATTGCCATTGATCAAAGCTTAAGGTTTGACTATCACGTAAAACAAGATGGGTTGTACAACAAGAGTTGTAAAGAAAACCCATCAAAAAGTTGTAGCATGCTATAGGGTCAAGTCATACCTCACAGAATAGGAACTATTACTTCAGTTTTCGCAAACCCAAATTTTATTTAAGCACTTCCTGTATTCAGTCTATCCAGATAACTCTGCTTGAACAATGCTACAATAAAGTGGCAAAAGTTGCTGCTGATCACCATTTTATGTCTCATCACTGCCAATCTCAGTTTGTTCAGTTTGTCACTACCCATAAGCCTGTATATAAACTTGAGAAATGCCCAAGCCTAACTAATTTACTCCATCACTATATTCCTGTTCAAACACTTCAGTGTACCAACAAAATGCTTTGCTAATGACCTTCACCAAATCTAAGAATTTAGCAGGAGACTTTCTAAATTCCACTTATGTCTCTTGAATAGGAAACTCCATCCCTGTTACTCCTACGCTACTTGAAAGTAAAAAAAAAAATCATTCAAACTTCAAACAAAACAATTCCTCATAGACACTTGGTTGTATTTCTATACTGTTCTTGTATAAACTACTTTTTTAACAACAAATTACCACCATGCTATCAGTATTTACTGTTCACCATTCTTCAAAAGAAGCTAATACTATAACAGACTGTTTCTACTCTGTATATCTGCACATCCTATAGCAATCTCATTACAACTGCATATTTTCTGTATCTGAACTGGATTGTATCTAAACTGTACCATATAACCTTGATTTGTACTTGAGATGGTCTGTCTTTCTTGTTACACTGTATTGTATGTATGAAATTACTTTTAAGTTCTTTGTGCATTTCATTTATGTTTCAT
Organism: Protopterus annectens; assembly: GCF_019279795.1. NCBI lineage: Eukaryota > Metazoa > Chordata > Ceratodontiformes > Protopteridae > Protopterus > Protopterus annectens. The sequence continues at coordinate 1,031,026,629 of NC_056744.1, forward strand.
GGCCCTGTTTTGTTTTTTGTTGTGGAGCTTTCCCTCTTAGCATCTGTTGAAAAAGGTTTCTGCCTAGATAAGTAAGTAAATGCTAATTGATTGTTCAATTGAACCATCAATCAATCAATAAATCAATCAATCAATCCGAGAACTCTCCTGTTTTTACAAGTCTTATCCTCAGCATTGCTTTGCAGTACAGTACCACCCCTCCATGTGCAGATCCTGTATCCAGAAAAGCTTACACTGTATTTCTCCCCTTCCTAAATGTGGATCATACCCACAATTGTTTTATAATGCTGAAATACCAGCCCTTTACAAGTCCCATCACTAACACTGGATTTGACCACAACAATACCCCTGCTCACTCACTTTAGCAATTTATAAATAAAACAGCTTATACAACTACTTATAATATTTCCTGGATTCTGCAAAGGTTACATCTAATGTAATGTTGTTATAGATTTACAATATGGCAAAGGCATTCCAGTGGTGTAAGAGACAAAACATGGGTGGGAGGCAAGTGCCATACTACATCTTTAATGGCTTAATGATTCCTGCTAGAGCACCACCTTACTGTGTCCTGGCCCAAAGCATACCCCAGGGTCCCCAATCCCAAATGTGTAATTTACAAATATTAACTGTGCACATGTATGCCAACATATTAGATTTCTCACTGGTGTCATGAGTCATGTCTACAGTGGATGTCCAGCATCATTTGTGGTAAGAGGAGAGGGGACAAAACAAAGAAGTGCTTTAGTATTAAGCAATACATTTTTACTATGAATAGCTACTTAAATGATAGAAAGTACAGTTTTTACACTTGCCAATGGGATGACCAATGTGCATCGTACCATGCAGCCATGCAGGAAAAGGGGGTAGAGTGAGCTAGAGTACCAGATATGGGAATTGAGTGTACTGCCATGATGCTTGGTAGAATTGTTGGTAATGCACCCCCTTGCATCAGACACTACTCTGCAGTTGATGGAATGGTAGCCCTTCCTATTGCACCACTGCTCTCTTTCTGGACTATTTGGGGCCCTAATTGCAACATGGGTGCAATCTATCATACTGAGTACCTCAGGGAAATGTGCCATCCATTGAAAGACATGTATAGTCCAGGCTTGGTCCTGAAGTGACACCAGGAACTTGATGTACTGATCCACATATGCCAAAAACGCAACCAGGAACTGCTGAAGTACGCCTGAAGCAGAAACCTGTGAGATATTCAACCTGTCCCCAGTCTATGTCTGGAAGGTCCCTGTAGTAAGTATAGGGAGGGCTATGCACAGGGATAGGAAGTCCACACATCTCCCCATTACCCCTGTAAGGGCATATGTGCTCCCTAAGACCCTTGCAGTACTCCTTTCCACACCAAATCTAAGTGCTACATGGTAAGTAGTATGTCTGTGTGTGTGTGTCTGTGTCCTCATGTACAATCTACACATGCTGAGAAACCCTCAACAAAGTACTACACAGGGAAAACATGTTGCAGCAACTCAAGATCTCTAGCATGCAGTGCATTCATCTATTGCAAGGTGTGCCGATTACAGTGCTGTCCAAATGTACACCCCTAACAAACTAGCTACAGTGTACAGTTATCTGGAAACTCCCTTGCATTGATTGTATTAAGGCTTTTTATTTTTTTATTGTTGTAAATTGTGGCTCAGTATGAACAATTAATACAATTTATAAAAAAAATGCATCACTCACATATGGATTAATATGCATCCTTCTACTAAGGGTAATGTCCTGCTAGCTCTGCTTACACACCCTTCTTCCACATGCCATCCTACCTCACTTACTGCACTTTCTTACCATTCTTTACGCTGAACTGCTAACCAGATGTTCTTCATTCCACATTGCTGCAGTCCTAACTATTGGGTAGTCCGCTGTCCAGTCGGCCCGAATACCAAAGTATATGGCTGACGTCGGTCAGGGCGCATTAGACTGACGTCAGTACGTCAGGGTACTAATGCGCATGACCGACGTCATATCCTCAGTCTTTTTTGCCGCATGGTCCGATGCAGAAGCAATTTTGCGAGTGCAGGTTGGCGTTCTGAAAGTTTCTGAAGTCAGAGTTTCAGACCGAATCAAAGTTGGCTAAGTACCCGTTGGGGAATATTTTGGTTTTTCTTGCCTCAGTATTTAACCGGATGTCAGAAAAAGTGAATAACTGTATTTCTTGTGGGAAACAGATACCTCATAGGGATTACCATACTTTGTGTATACCTTGTTTAGGGCCTGAGCACGACGTTGTTGGATGCCGCTCTTGTGCTAGATTTAACAAACGCACTATTAAGAGAAGGTTAGATTGTGCCAGGTTAGTGTTTGGGAAGCGTTGTAACTATAAAATGCCGTCGGATGCTCCGGCCGCTTCGCTAAAAGCGCAAAGATAAAGCAGCAAAGCCTAGGGTGGAGGAACCGACAGTCCCAGACGTCGGTTCTTTGGAAGGCTCAGTGTAGCAGGAGGTTTTGCCAGGTGTCTCTTTGGAGTCTCAGGGAGAGACTTTACTGTTACAGGATGTATCCTCTCAGGAAGTAGGCCAGGCTGAGGGGGCTTCTCAGGTGGCTGTTCTTCCCTCTCTTCCTAAGGTGGTTAGAGCCTCCCCTTCAGTTTCCAAGGCTTCTTTGAGGGGCAGGCCAAGTTTAGCTTCTGTGGGGGTTTCTCCTAGTGCTTCAGGATCTTTGCCTAAGAAACATATGCTTAAAATGGCAGAGGATTTGATTACTATGATTAGGGTTCTATGCCCCTCCTGATAAGAGGCCTAGGGTGGAACCTGAGTTTGAGAGTTTTGAGCAATGCTCGGAGGCTTCGGAGGCTTCGCTGAAGACTTGCAGGAGTACCTCCTTATTCTGATTCTGATGTGGATGACTCTACTCCTTCTGCTTCTCCTCCTGAGGATTTTTCATTTTCAGAGACTCTGCATTCCATGAGGGAGCATTTTAAATGGGAAGGTCAAGATTTCTCTGATTCCAGGAAAAGGCTTAGGGAATTCTTGTTTTACCCCAGCATAGGCCTTTAGCTATACCTCCTGTTTTGAATGTGGTGGAAGATGTGTTTGCAGAGGCTTCCTGAATCCTGATTCTTTGCCTCCTGCCCCAGTTAAACCGGATAGGTATTATAGGGTGCCTGAAGCTCATAAGTATCTTTTAAGAGTCCTAGGGCAGACCCAGAAACTGTCTCTCAGGGGCCTAAAGGTGTGAAGGCCTCAGTTGTTAAAAATCCTGTCCCTCCTGATAAAGAGGCAAGGGCTTTGGATAGATGGGGAAAGAAAGTGTATACTTCTTCCACTTTAGCCATGAGGGCGTTGAATTGTCAGTTTCACATGTTAAAATATCAGAATTATCTTCTTTCACAGTTGAAATCTAAGGTGGATGCTCTGGCTGAAGGTATTGAGTGTAAAGAGTTGCAAGATTTAGTTCATGTGTCTGAACAGGTGGGTAAACATTCCTTGCAGTGTGGTTTTGATGCTGTGCAGGCCTCCTCCAGGGTGGCTGCCACTGGTTCTGTTCTTCGTAGGCACGCCTGGCTGAGAGATCAGAATTTGGCTGAGCATGTTAAGACAAGGATTTTGGATGCTCCTTTACAGTCTGATGTGTTGTTTGGTTCGCCTGTGGAAGCAGTTTTGAAGAAAATGGAGGACAAGGCTAAGTCTATGCAAACTGTTAAAGATTTTTTGCAGGTGCAGCCTCCGAAGTTTAGTAGAAATTGGCCTGCTAAGGGATGGACTTATCCTGCCTATGATTCCCAGTCTAGGGGTAGGTCTAGACGTGGTAGGGGCAGAGCTCAGGGTACTTTTAGGCCTAGGACAGGGAGTTCCCCTGCTCAGACTTCTGGTGAGGGCAGGGGTCAGTCCTTTCGTAAGCAGACCCAATGACCTGCCTTTTCAGCTGCCAGTACGTTCTTGCCTGGCAGCACCTTTGGGAGGAAGGCTGTCTCTTTTCAAAGAAAATTGGGATTTAATTACCCAAGACAGATGGGTTCTGGATATTATTCACCACGGTTACAGGTTTTATTTCCATACCTTGCCTCCTTTCAAAGGCATGCCAGACATTCCTCCTCTTCAAAGAACAGAGGCTCACAAGCAAATTTCTCTGTTGCTCCAAATAGGGGCCATTCAGTCAGTTCCTGTGCCGGAAAGGGGCCTATGATTTTATTCTCGCCTGTTCCTAGTACCAAAGAAGGGGAACACGTGGAGACCAATTCTGGATTTATCTATCCTCAACACTTATCTGGACATTCCCAAGTTCAAAATGTTGACGTTACAACAGCTTTTACCTCTGCTGGGCAAAGATCACTGGATGGTAACTTTAGATCTCAAGGAAGCTTACCTTCATGTGCCAATAAGACTAAGTTGCAGGAAGTATCTGCGTTTTCGAGCTGGAAATTCTCATTATCAGTTCTCTGCATTGCCCTTTGGCTTATCTACTGCGCCCAGAGTATTCACAAAGGTTCTGGCTCAGTGATAGCTTACTTCAGGCTAAAAGGAATCCAAATCTATCCTTACTTGGACGACTGCCTGATTCTGGCTCAAGAAAAAGAAGATCTTCTACAGCATCTGGAATATGTCATAGCAGTGCTAAGATGCCTAGGGTATTCTGTGAACGAAATAAAGTCCAGTCTAGTACCCTCTCAAGACATGTGCTTTCTGGGTGTGAGACTGAATACAGCAGCCCAGATGGCCTTTTAACCCCGGACAAACAAAAGAATCTTTCCAGTTACTTCCATCATCTATCTCTTCAGTCCGGGCTGACTGCAAGGACAGTCCTTCAAGCCTTAGGGTTCATGGCATCTTGTATTCTGGTGCTTCCCAATGCCAAACTGCATATGAGGAAGCTACAATGGTATCTCAAAAGTCTGTGGACACAGCACTGCCAGGATTTGGACACTGTCATTCAAATAATACCTTGCATTCAAAAGGAATTTTTGTGGTGGGCTCAGGAATGTCACCTAAACAAGGGACTCTCTGTGACCCGGCCAGAGGCAAGTCAGATTCTAACGACAGATGCCTCAGATATTGCTTGGGGAGCTCATCTAAATGGAAAGTGGATACAAGACAAGTGCCCTGCCAGACTACAGCATCTACATATCAACATGAAAGAGATGTTAGCAGTTCAGTTTGCATTAATTGCTTTCAAGGAGTTACTTCTTCCAGGGCAGGTGTTGATTCTAACAGACAACACAACTGTCATGTGGTACATCAACAAACAAGCGGGAACAGATACTTACGCATTGTGCAGATAAGCAAAGATTTTATGTGAGACTGCGCTCAGTCTGCAACTAACTCTTCAGGCAAGGTTTCTGCCGGGAGCACAGAACTCCTTAGCAGATGTATTAAGCAGACAAATCATGGATCCCCACGAGTGGAAACTGGATCTTCATGTATTTCAAAAATTGACAGTGTCATGGGGAACTCCAGACATAGATCTGTTCGCTTCTCCACTAAACCACCAGCTGCCAAAGTTTTGCACGAAGGGATTTCATCACACAGCTTGGAAAGTGGATGCTCTTTCTTTCAGTTGGAAAAATCTTCATGTGTATGCCTTTCCACCTCTGCCTCTTCTTCCAAAGGTGCTTCTAAAGGTCAGACAAGACAAGCCAAGGATGATTTTAATAGCTCCAGATTGGCCTCGCAGCACTGGTACCCATTACTGAGGAGTCTGGTAAGGAAGCCTCCATGGCCTTTACCCTTGATTCCACACCTGTTGTCTCAGAGGGACGGTCATCTGCTCAATGTCAAGCTTCACTCTCTACATCTAACAGCCTGGCATATTCTGTTTTGAAAGACAGCAGGTCTCAGCTTCCTCAACAAGTTTTAAATGTGATTATGGAAGCCAGAAGACCTAGTACAAGGAAAGTGTACGCAGAAAAATGGAAGAGATTTTGTTTTGGAGTGCAGCAAACAATTAAGAGATTACTGAGCCAAATTTGAGTGTGGCTCTTCAATATCTTACTGAGTTACTGGACAAAGGTTTGTCTTTCTCTTCCATTAAGATTCATGCTGCAGCAATTTCAGCTCACTATGATTGTGACCCACCATTGTTTTCGCATCCTTTGTTCAAGCAATTTCTTAGAGGGCAAAGAATATAAGACCCCCACGAGAGCTCCTACTCCTGCTTGGGATCTCAATTTTGTGTTGGAGAAACTTACTCTACAACCTTTTGAGCCTGCGGCTACTGCTGAATTGAAATACTTGTCATGGAAGACTGCTTTTTTGTTGGCCATTACTTCTGCAAGAAGGGTTTCTGAGTTGCAGGCCCTTATGGCAGTGGAGCCTTTTTTGATTTTTCATAAGGATAGGGTATCTTTACGTACTAATCCTTCCTTTATGCCTAAGGTGGTTTCTAGTGTGGCTTTAAACCAAACTATTCATTTGCCTACCTTTTATGCCGATCCCCAAAATAAAGGGGAAAAGATTTTGCACACTTTAGATGTACACAGGCTATTGCGTTATTATTTGAGCAGGACTAAGGATTTTAGGCAGTCTCAGCAGTTGTTTGTTTCTTTTGCTTTGAGTTCAAAGGGCAAGCCTGTGTCAAAACAAACTATTTCTAGGTGGATTGGGTGTTGCATTACATTTTGTTATTCCCATCATGGCAAGGAAATTCCAGCTGGGATTAGGCCTCATTCCACTAGGGCTACTGCCACTTCCACAGCATTTCTAAGGGGGGTGGCAACTAAGGATATTTTGGAGGCAGCTACTTGGAGTTCAGTGCATACTTTCTCTAAGCATTATCACCTTCCTCTCTACTCTAAGTCTAGGGCTGGTTTTGCCACAGCTATTTTGCAAGGCATGTTGTCAGTTCCTACTTCCTTATGATTTGCCAGCCTCCTTACCTCTGCTTTGGGATTCTACCCAATAGTTAGGACTGCAGCAATGTGGAATGAAGAACATAGTACAGTTTTGTACCTACCATAAATGTAGATGTTCGAGGATCCACATTGCTGCAGTCCAATTTACCCTCCCTCCTTCCCCTCTGTGTTTAGGGGTGGTTGTGTAGGTGAGGTTATATTCTGCTAATTGTGTATATATTGTATATATATATATTTTTGGTGCAGGTATTTTGGGAGTTTTTGGTTTCTGGCCTTATCTTTTCAGGGTCTTCTGACATCTGGGGCAAGAAAAGACTGAGGATATGACGTCGGTCATGCGCATTAGTACCCTGACGTACTGACATCAGTCTAATGCGCCCTGACCGACGTCAGCCATATACTTTGGTATTCGGGCCGACTGGACAGCGGACTACCCAATAGTTAGGACTGCAGCAATGTGGATCCTCGAACATCTACATTTATGGTAGGTACAAAACTGTACTTTTACCTACATTGATTTTCTTTCCTCTCTACCTTCTCGTTCACTTTTCTTCCACTTTCAGTCCCCTGGATCTACTTTTTTTTTGCTAATTTCAACCGCAGTGGCAACTGTGAATGTATCAGGTAGGGATGTAAAGTGGAAACTTAGTCTGTGATCACAACCAGACAAATACCGCAAAACAAAATATGTAAACTCTTTTGGGGGGGAAGAATCAACCTACAGCTTAAAAACACAACAAAATTGTGTGCCATCTAATGATTCCATGATTTTAAAACTATTCAGCACCAGTACAGTACAGGTTCTGTTTCCTCACCCCTGAGAGTCAGTAGAAAAAAATTACCATTACTGTGTGCTGTACTTGCTTCATAAGCAAGAGTGCCCGCAGGCAGGTGCAAGGGGGTGCACTTGCACCCCCCTGGAATCGGCTAGATAATTTCAAAGAAAGTTTTTTATTTATTTTTTTGCGTTCTTCTTTAAGAAGAAAGAAGTCCTAACAGGACAGTCGCGGGTGTGCTGACATCATCGTCGCTAAGTTTGTGAGTGGGAACAGACGGGTTTACAAGCAGGACCTGATAGCAGTTTGTGAGTGGACCTGATAGCAGTTTGTGAGCGGGAACTCACACAGACGGGTTTACAAACAGCCAGGAGCGAAACGGAATAGCACGCAGGTCGCAGGAGTAAACGAACGGAAGATGTGGGACACTTTCAGGTGTGTGTGTGTGTGTGTGTGTGTGTGTGTGTGTGTGTGTGTGTGTGTGTGTGTCTGTGTGTGTAAAATGCCCCAGGTGTACATGGTGGTGGGTAGAGAATAAGGCTTGAACCCTGTACCTTGGGCCCAACTGGCAAGTGCCTGAATTCCCTACCCACCACCATTTGTAAAAATGTTGCAGGATTTTCCTTCATACTTTTTCTGTTCCTCATAAAATCTGTGGTTTCTGCATTTGTGTCCTTGTTGCCTGACAGCTACATGTTCTCTGGTTTTATTCTTGGCTGTCTGGAGTGTTTCTCCCTGGGCCTCTGCTAAAAATTAGCTTTTTTTTTTTCAAAGTCAGACTTTCCTGGTTAACAAAAGTTAAAAAAAATAGACACACTTCAATATCAGACTTCAAATTCTTCAGAAAGTGCATGGTAACAAAAGCTTTTATTCTAGCAATTTTCTAAGTGTACAAGATGGATATTTGAAATGTATCCCTGTGTTTGGGACTGTATTCCCCCCATTATTGGCTTCGTCCAGGTTTTGTGCTAGGGTTGAGAGTTATGGTAAGAACTGAATTCACTGAATATGTTTGGGGGCTGTATTCACCCAGTATTGGCTTTGTTTAGGTAGTGTTTGGGACTGTATTCCCCACATTATTGGCTTCATTCAGGTTTTGTGCTAGGGTTGAGAGTTATGGTAAGAACTGAATTCACTGAATATGTTTGGGGGCTGTATTCACCCAGTATTGGCTTTGTTCAGGCATTTATTGGCTTCATCCAGGTTTTTTGCTAATGTTGAGAGCTATGGTAAGAACTGATTTCACTGAATATGTTTGGGGGCTATATTCTCCCATTACTGGCTTTGTCTGGGTGTTATTTGCTAAGTGGTTGAGAGCTATGGTGAGAACTGAATTCACTGAATGTTTGGTGGTTGTAGTCACCCATTATTGGCTTTGTTCAGGTATTTTGTGCTAAGAGGTTGACAGCTGTGCTATGGTGAGAACTGAATTCACTAAATGGTAGCTATTTAAGTTTCAGTCTTCCTCTTTCGCAAAACAGTTGATTTGGCGTAGTGGTATGTTGCTCTGACTGTTTTGCACGGGATCCCCTGGGTTCAAGATGTGGCAGTGAAATGTATGGTGGTAATGCAGCATTTTATTCTAGCAACTTTCAAACATTATACAAGCAATGTTTAAAATGTGTTCCTGGTTTTTGGCCTTTTGTCCCCCCCCCAATAAATTTTGGCTTTTTCCAGATTTCTTGTGCTGAAAAGTTCAGAGATACAGCTGAGTGTCGAGTAGATTTTACAAGGAGCTGAGAGCTGTAGGGGAGCAAAAGTTTAGTGCTGCTTATGTTTAGTCTGCTTGCATTGTTAATAGCACAACAGATAGTGTACTTGCTTTAGATGTTGAAGGCTGTGGGTTCTACTCCCACAGTAGGTAAATGCATTGCTGATGTTGTATTGTGTTGTAAAGGGGGTGGATGCTGCAGTCTTTTTGGCAAAGATACCTAGTAACTATGAACCTGTTAACAGTTTGCTATCCATTCTCTATTGCAGTATTACTAGCTTTTCATTTTTTTATTGCATGCAACAAAAGCAATTTATTCTTCAAGGGTAACAGGCACTTTATTTGTAGATTAAGCAATGACATATAAAGTGTTTGCTAGCAGCAACCTCTTTATTAGTTACAAATTTTTTCAATGTGGAGTTTACTACTTCAGAGATTGTGTATTTTTTACTGATACTGGTGGACTTGAGTAGACTTTTTATGATGGAAATGCTCTGAATTGGGCAGTTTTGTCATTGGTGGATGCTTTTTGTTTCATTGTTTACTGAAAAAATGTTCAAAACAATAAATTTAAAATGCCCTCTAACAACTGTACTGTATTGTACAAGGAATATAATGTAATACGGTCAGGAAGGTGTATCAAAGAGCACGTTATGTTCGAGGGGCCTATGATTTTGAAGACAGCCCAGAGTTAATATTTGCCATTGGCAAAATGTATTTTCTCTGAAAGTGGGTTTCAGTGCTGTTTCAATGCATGTGAGTTTCAAGAGCAGAGAAGTTTTAATGTTAGTCTATTTTCATTGAGAGACTGCATTGCTTTAACAGATATGTATTAGGGTTTGTGCTGTAAAATGCAAAATAAAACTTTCAAATGAAATCCTAAATCATCGCACAAGTAAAGCAATATGCACATTAGTGTTTATGATAAATGGGGCAAAATAACCAAGGAATGGGACATTGGAATGGCTGCAGGGGGGAGGCTCCATTTGACCATGATTTTGTGAGGGGGGGTAGCAAGCTCAGACAGCCCCGGTTGAACTATACCTCTTAGTTGTCCATATCTTTGCAGAATGAATAGATATTTGCTGCTTATTTTTGGTTTGTTCCTCAAATTATTTGTGGTTTTCTAGCAAATCATTTAGGAATGAAGCCATTAAATGACAGACATTGAGTTTCAGATGTCATAACCTTCAGAAAAATGCATGCTAATGCAAGACTGTCTTTAAGTTTATACAAGAGCAATTTTTCGTAGTGTTTGTATGTTCCCCAATATATTTGGCCTTGTTCAGATTTCCTGCATTAAGAGGTTGAGAGGTACGTGCAAATCACTTTGTAGATTAGGAATATCCAAACATCTCAATTGTCCCCAATTCTGGCTCAAAATGTTGCTCTCCCCTAATAATCCCTCCTCCAAAATGGCAATTTTGGAAGAAAATGTGGAGGGTTTACAATTATATATAATTGTAATGATCACTTATAGATTACCTTTATTTCAGAAATGCATGTGGATGCTCTTATTTTGTTAGCTGCTTCAAGTTAACTGTTAATATTAAAAAGGTGTCCCTTTTTTGACAGGTATTTTTGCATCACATTTTGGTCCGTTTTTCATAAAATTGTGGTTTTCTGACAAATTAGTGGCAAGTCATTAAAAATTGAAGTTAGAAAATAATGGCAGACATTTGAGTTTCAGGTTTCATACCCTTCAGAAAATTTGTACTAATGCAAGATTTACCTGTTCTATTTAAGTTATAAGAGCAATATTTAAAAATTGGCCTTATTTTTGGGCTTGTGTCCCACTTCTAGTTCTATGTATGGCTTTGTCCAGATTTCTTGCTTTGAAGTTGAGAGGTATGAGTGTCAGATCCATCACTGTCAGCCAGAGACATTTCAAATTGTGACATACTTATTGCACCCCACTCCCCATTGTAGTGGCTCTGGATGTGTCCATGGAAGGCAAGGAGCAGTTATGCAGTGTAAGTGTGCAGAGTATTCCCCATCCAAAGTAGATCACAAATCGACCGTGGCTTTTCATCTGTCCTTGATTTTGCAAAATGTTCTGGTTTTCTATCAGATTTTGTACTGTTGACTTATGCTTCTTATTCAGGAACTGTATGCTGTCACAGTGCCCTGTTGCTCTGTTTAAGTAGCCATGGTTTAATGAACATCAGGTAAGCTTGTCGGAGATTGTAAGATGCAAGTAAGCTTTAGTAAGCTTGTCAGACATTGTAAGATGCAAGTAAGCTTTAGTAAGTATATTGTTAAAGAATTACCAGCATTGAAAGCCTTTTCGTTGTTGCCATGCAGAGAATATTTACATGACTAGATAATGTATAAGCCTTGGGTATTGAAATGCATATGACAGTATTTTATTTATTTATTTTATTTGCAGTTGGTTTGCCAGGATAGTCCATTGGGCCAAATGAACCTGTTTTCAATGGAGTCCTGGGGAGAAAAGCTCCAAAACTAAGTAGGTTATTAATAGATATACAAATTATACAATTACACAGAAGTTAATCATACAAGAAATAACAATTTGCAAATAATACAACAAAAACTAGAGCGAGTACAATCTAGTGATGAAATTAATAGGTAATACAGACTAAAGGTAAATTTAGCACAAAAGCACTGAGAAATAACAACATATTTGGAAGCATTTCATGACAATATTGAAGAATAATAACATATTAGGAAGCAATGCACAAAAGTACTGAGAAGCAATAACGTATTAGGGAAGCAATACTTAGGAAGTGTGGCCTAGTATATTCTTTCAGATTTATTGTAGGAATAATAATATGTATGAGTTAGGGTGGGTAATTAGGAAAGTTGCAGGAGGAAACAGAGGAAGAAAGAAGATGGAGTTTGCAAGTTAGTTATGTGGGGTGGGAGCAAGAGCATTCCCACTGGGATACTAGATGTGAGTGAAGAGATCTTTTAAGGCGGTGCCTCTACGGACCCTGGTAATTACTGCCCCATAAGCTTAACAAGCCTGGTCTGCAAAGCTATGGAGAGAATCATAATGGAACTCATAAACAAGGACATAGGGGACTTGCAGACCTTGGACCCAACCCAGTTTGGCTTTGTCAAGGGCAGATCTTGCCTTTTGAACTTGGTCGACTTCTTCGAAACAGTCACCAAGGCCATTGATGAGGGAAAGGCAGTCCATACAGCCTACATTGACCTTGCAAAAGCTTTCGACAATACCCCACTCGGGTATTATAGAGAAACTTACCAGCTTAAATGTAAACCCATATGTCACAAGATGGGTTGCAAACTGGCTAAAGGACAGAACCCACAGGGTTAGAGTTGCTGGAGCCATGTCAGACTCCAAGCGGTTACAAGTGGAGTCCCACAGGGCTCAGTCCTTGGCCCCTATTGTTCGGCATCTACTTCTCAGAAGTACAGGCAAACATAGGAGGACTATGGCTGACAAAGTTTGGATGACTGCAAACTGGGTGCCATAGTGGATAGTACATCGGACACAGACATCCTTCAGAGGGGTCTCACGGAAACTGATAGCTGGTGCCAGAGCCATGGCCTGAAGTTAAGCATAAAAAGTGTATAGTCATACCCTTGGAAAACAAGGTAACCCCAAGCTACCATATAGGTGGCAACCCACTAAGCACAGAAGAGGTTATCAGGGACCTGGGGACCCAGGTTGACAGTGGCCTCTCGTTTGACGCTCATGTTGCTAAAGTGGTTCGAAAGACCTTCTACATTGCCCACCTGATCATGAAGGGATTCACATCCAGATCAAGTGAGGTCATTGTTCCCCTGTACTCTTCACTTATCAGACCAATGATTGAGTACAATGCCCCATTCGGGATGTATCTCACCCGACACCTGCAGCAATTGGAGAGACCCCAAAAGTTCCTCACCAAAACACTCCATACTACTACTACATCTTTTAAACTGACTCATATCATTACTACACACTTTACCTAACAACCCCTCCATATATTTTCATTATCTTCCTCTTTTATCTATATCAACACTTTTACTAACTTCTTTCCTGCAACTAATACTTTTTTTAGCAACACATAAATGTACCGTCTTATTAACTATTCTAAGCCTATTAAAAGTATACATTACTTATTATGTACTCATAAGTGACATACTCCCTGTTAGTAAATGTATAAAATGTATAAATATGTTTTTTTTTTTTTTTTTTTTTTTTTTCTATTATGTTGTTTATGTTAACATTGTTGAAACTGTGTGGAGCTTTTCTCCCCGGGCCTCTACTGAAAATGGACATATATCCAGCTAGACTAGCCCGGTCAACAAATGTAAAATAAATGTAAAATAAAATAAAATAAATAAATAAAGGGACTCCAAAACCTGTCATATGCTGCCAGACTGAAGAAACTCCAACTCTATTCAGTTGCATACCGTCTGCTCAGAGGTGACCTGTGCCTGACATACAAGGCCATGACCAACCCGGAATTAATGGAAATGCTCCACCTCAAAAAATCCAAATACACCAAAACCACTATAGCAAGAGACTTAAACCTTAGCATGGATATAAATAGGACGTGCTGGAGGGATAGATTTATCACCCAGAGACTCCCCATGCTGTGGAATAAAATCCCGGTCCATGTGAGGCAGAGCACCTCGCTGGCTCTGTTCAAGAGAAATCTTGACCGGTGGATGGGAGATCGTAGGTTTACCCCGGGAATCATCTCTGTGTCACTACTGGACAGAGGCACAACAAACTAATGGGCACAGTATTTCTAACATAAGGGGTGGCGTAAGCCACATAACTTTGGGCTAGGATTATAAATGCCCTAGGGCAGTTAGCCTAGTATAAACCTATGAACCTATAAAATGGTTGGGGGTGGTGCGAATGGAAGGTGGTAGGGAGTTCCAAAGGCATGCAAGGCCATAAGACAGAAGATTTTTGCCTGGGGGACGAGTTGGTTTATATACTTCTAATAGATTTTGATTGTTGGACCTTAATACTCTAGCAGGAAGGTGCATTTTAAAGGCTGATGAAAGGGAGGGACAAAGGGAGGGGTTGAAAATGAGCTTATGTGCAAGATTTAGTTGAGTATATGTGAGGTAACTGGGTAGCTCTAGCCATTTTAGTTTTTGGAGAGAGGAACAGTGGTGGGTGGAGGACTTGTGGTTGGTAGCGAACTTGGCAATTTTGTTGTAGCAACAGGAAAGTTGTGTTTTTAGAGAGGTCTGTAGATTAGTTAGGAGTGGAGCTCCATAGAGAAGGGAGGGGATAAGAAATGAGGTAGAGAGGGTGATTTTGGTAGCAGGTGTATGGTAATGATTTTGTCTGTAAAGCATACCTAGTTTTTGATGGGTTTTCTTGATATTTAACTGTAGGTGGGAGTTGAATTTGAGCTGGTTATCAATTTGGACCCCAAGTAACTTGGTCTCGGACACCAGTTCCAGGGGTAGATTATTTTGTCTAGAGATGTGGAATGTGTTTATATTGAAAGAAGTTGCCTTAGAGGGGGTGAATAACATTAATTTGGTTTTAGAGGCATTGAGTGCTAGGTGATTCCTTTTCATCCATTGCTCAGTTGTTGTAAAAGCATCTTGAGTCAGTTTTAGGAGTGAGGGGATAGAGGTGGCAGCGCAGATAATAGCAGAATCATCGGCATATTGGATGATGTCTGAGAATGGGATAGAGTTGCGGAAATCATTTATAAATATATTGAAGAGAAGGGGACTCAGTATAGAGCCCTGGGGTACCTAGTAGGAGTATTTAGAAATGAGGAGGTGGCCTTTTTCCATTTGACTGCTTGAGATCTGTTAGATAAGTAGCTGGAGAACCAGTTCAAGGAGGAGGGAGATAGGTAAAGTTTAGTTAGTAGCAGGCTGTGAGAGAGTGTCAAAGGCCTTAGAGAGGTCGAGTAGTAGGATAGAAACAATTTGGCTAGAGTCGCGGGCTTTATTTGCAGTTTCAAGGAAGGAGAGGAGGGCGGTCATAGTGCTATGATGTGGTCTGAATCCATGTGTGGGAGTTAGTAGGTGATTATCTAAGAGATGTGGAAGGAGTTGTAGTTGGATACGCTTTTCTAGGAGTTTAGAGATGGGGGACAGAATAGCGATGGGGCGGAAATTAGTAACATTGTTGTTGTTGCCACCTTTATGTAGGGGTATGATAAAGGCCCTTTTCCAGACTTGGGGTACTATACATTCTTGGATAGAGTGGTTGATTAAAATGCTAACAGGGTAAGCGATTGCTTCAGCAGCTTTGCTAAGAAAGTAAGAAGGGATGTTATCAGGAGCATTGGTGCATGGCTTCAGTTTCATAAGGAGTTTCTTTAAAGTAGAAGTGGGTATAGGTTTAAATGAGAAAAAAGGAGTGTGAAGAGGGAGAATTAGGGGCAGATGAAGCTGATGAAGTAGTAGGAGTAGGAGGAGTGGAGGGATGGGAGTTAGTAGATGGGAATGAGGAAGTAGTAGCAGAGTAGGGTAGAGATGGTTGGGGATGGTAAGGGAGTTTTGGAGAATGTAGTGGTGTTAGAGAAAGATGACGTTAATTTGGAAATGGATTCAATGAAAAGAGTTAAATTGGGTAGCCATGTCTTGGTCAGGAGCATTTGGGTCTGGGGTAGGGGTATCTGGTTTGCTGGGGTTAAGTAGAGTAGAGATACCTTTCCAAAATTTCTGAGGGTTTGATTTTATTATTGTTTTGAAGTGTGGAAAAGTAGTTTTGTCGGTCGAAGATTATGAGCTTTTTTACCTTATTTCGAAGTATTTTATATTCATTGTAATAAAAGGACAGGATTACAGTATTTTCAGAAGCTCATTACATTTTATTGCAGACCAGTGTCTTATAGCAGTGTCTGTGTGTTAGTACACTTGTAGTTGGGTGGCTTTAATGGTATATGGTAAATAAGCATTGCTACCTTACTTAAAAGCCAAGCCCTGCAACAACTAGCTCCACACTGAAGTCAAAACACAATAGCTCTGGTGGGTAAATGTACTCTGTAGTAATCAAAAAGGCAAATGTTTAAAATAACTACAGCTTATGTGCAAACACAATAGGTAGTGATGAAACAATGCTCTGCTAAAAATGCTTTAATGCTTCACATTGCTGAGCTGCAGATCAGTTATCACTGGCTACCAGGATTTCACCCACTTCAGCTCAAGCACTGTGCCGTTCAGTGCAACCTTCCCAGAACTAATTCAAGTCTGACCAGAATTATTTGGTGTGTGTATAAGAGGGAGGTAGCATACCCCTCAGCTGCCCAGATTTTTGCCCCATATTCCTCCTAAAAAGGATTGAAGTTGCTATATGAGACATTTCAGTTTTAGATGTCATGTTATTTAGAAAAATGCATACTAACACAAATCCTGTTACTCTTGCAATTTTCTAAGTTTCTGAGAGCCATATTTATAATCTATCCTTATTTATTTTAGGCTTTGTCCAGATTTCTTGCACTAAGGTTGAGGCCTTGAGGGGTGTGGTATGTTTGTGAGAGAGAAAGTGAAATGCCCAAGTTAGAGTTAACAGGTGGAATTTTCAAGTGCATTTTCAAGGAACTGTGAGTTTTAAGGGAAGCTAAGTTCACTGCTGCTCATGCCAAGTCTATTTACAATGTGCAACTGTTTTGTTTAGCAAATGGTATCTCTGTTGTGGTATAAAGTTTTAAAGCTATGTTAGTAGCACCACAAGTAGAATACTTGCATCTTAATGTAAAGGCTTGAGGTTCTATTCCTACAGCATATACATTTGTATGCTGCAGTCCTCAGGATGTCCTCCTTTGGATGAGATGCCTAATAACTATGAACCTATTTTTCAGCTTGTCATCCATTTTCTATTGCAATATACCAGCTTACCATTTTTTAATTTAACATAGGCAATTTATTCTTTGACGGCAGCAGGCACTGAATTTGTAGATGAAACATTGAAATATACAGTTGTTTTCTAGCAACAACATCTTCATTAGTTTCAGATATCTTTAATGTGGAATTATTCAGATTACTTTTACTTCAGCAGAGACACTCAAACAAGTGCTGCTGTATAATACAAGGGATATAATTCAATTATATATTATAATTAATACAATCAGGTAAATCAAATAACTTTTGCATGGCCCTAACGGTGTGCAAGGAGCCTATTGCTTGAAAACAGTTCAAAGGTAAATAACCTGCCACTGGCCAGATGCATTTTCTTTGAATGTGGGTTTCAATGCTGTTTCATTGAATGTGAGTTTCAAAAGTAGAGAAGCTTTAATGCCAAGTCTGTTTTCATTGTAAGACTACTGCTTTGTTTAGGTTTAGTAAATGTCTCAGTGTTTGGGCTGTAATGTTTGAAATAAGTTGTAAATTAAATCCAACTGCCTGTAATCATTGTAGAACTAAAGCATAAAACAGTATGCACACAGATTTGAACAGTGTCTACAGTAAATGGGGAGAAATAGCCAAGTAATGGGACACTGGAATGGCTGTGTGGGCGGGGCTTGGGGTGGGTGGACTTGGGCAGGGCTGTGTTGGCAGGGGGCGGGGTGAGTTATGTGGGTGGGGCTCTGGGTTTGCACCCCCCCTGCAAAAAATCCTGCGGGCTCCCTTGTTCATAAGTACTAACAAAAAGGTAAACAAGCCTGAGGTACCCATATTTTAGAATAGAGGCACCTAGTCCAGCATCTTTAATACATTATGGTGACAAGATCACATGATCACATATGTTTAAAAAAGAAACCTCACCTACACAACATTGTTCAGACAAATTCTAGGAAAATATTTTAACATAAGAAAGCTAATTCACAGATACAATTAAAAAATGCACTCCCTGTTATCCCAGTTGTTCAGAATTTCCCAAAGCAGTTTTCATTAACCACATACCTTTCTTTCTGAATCACATATACTTTTGTAACTCACATAAGTTTTGCGGTCTGAATGTCAAGCTAAAATAGTTGGCTCATCATGGCTTGCTGCAAGAAGTTGTAAGTTCAGTGTCTGATCAGTCATATGTGTGTGTGTGTGTGTGTGTGTGTGTGTGTGTGTGTGTGTGTGTGTGTGTGTGTGTGTGTGTGTGTGTGTGTGTGTGTGTGTGTGTGAAATGATTTTAGTTTAATGAGGTCCTTCTTCACTCAATTTAAATTGCTGGCAGAAAATTTTATGCAAAGATGTCACAAAGCATTTTCACAAATCATAGTCTGGAAAGCACATGTTTAACAAATCATGTTAGACTACGATCAAAAATTGCACCAGATATATGAAATATGGTAGGTTCAAGACACAGAGCAAAAAGAACTTCATAATAAAATTACTTTGGAAAGCATAGCATTAGTTTTTATGTGGATGTGTCTAGTAGGGATACTAGCAGTTCAATCTTTTGTTATAAGTATCAACCCACTTGACTTTGGTAATATTACAGAATATAACTCAAACCACAAAAATTATTATGGTAAAGTAAAATGGGTATAATCCTTCAGATATCTTAACAAATGTAAACTCAGTACATGCATAATGCATAAACCAGCTACAAACAAAATATATAAGTATATATATTTAGGTGTATGTGTGGCTCTGTTGTGTGGGACTGAATAATCCTATGTTGACATCTGTGTGGTGAATACCACAGTGCTGAAACAAACAGACGATCAACATATGTAAGAGATTGACAACTCCTGGGTAGGTGAATATTCCCTTTCCTCAGGGACTGTGCAAGCTCAGAGTTAGTATATATATATATATACATATATATATATATATATATATATATATATATATATATATATATATATATATGTATGTAAATATATAGATATATAAATAAAAAAAACATCTATATATGTGTGTGTGTATGTGTATGTGTGTGTATATATATATATATATATATATATATATATATATACACACACACACACACACACACACACACACACACACGTGTGTGCGTGTGTCTGTGTGCGTGTGTGTGTGTATATATATATATATATATATATATATATATATATATATAAAATATATATATATATATATATATATATATAGGGTAATCCCCTGCCCATGCACAAAACATGTCAATATTTTGTGTTTCAACGTTTGTATGTCGCTATGTAATACTTTGACTTTGTGATCATTCGATCAGAAAAAAAACATAAATATATGTGTTAAAAAGTATTATTTCAGTATTTGACTGCTTTGAATTTGCCTTAATTTTACATGACTTTATACTTTGCACTTGAATGGAAAATGTATCACATGCTGCTTTTTTATTATACAATGTTTACTCACTTTTAACTATCAGATGTTAGGAATTATTTACTGTTCTGTCTTAAGGTACTATACATCAGATTATTTCATTTTCTCATACACAGGTTGTGTCTTCAGAGACATAAATCATCATCCATGTAGGGCTTAGGGTGAAGTGGCAACATTGCTAGTTTACATGGCTTGATACTCATGTAATCTTTTTTTTTTATTTTTACATAATGCTTATCATAAAAGTGTATAATACTTATTTTATATTCTGGATAATTGTCAGCTGTGACATTGCTGAAATGAAACTCTTGATAATGAATTCATGGTGTAAATCAGGGTGATTTGAATGTTATGATATACAACTTTCCTTCCAGAAATTTTTTTTAATTCTAAGAACTATCATTATTGAAATGAAATCATAGGATCATGGGTCATAGGAAGTTACTAAGCTTTGGCCCTGAGGTCTTTACAAGCCTAGCCAAGAATTTAGCCCATGTTCCAAGTCAGCACCCTGTGCCACTGTCCAGCAGAGACACACGTGGAATCCCAAGGGTGTATTTTCTGTTCCTCATCCAGTTATCCAGGTTGCAATTAAAAAAGGTTTAATGAGGTACTCTGCTTTACATAGAGGAGTGTATTCCACAAAAGGGGGAGTCTTTGGGACACAAATCTGTCCTGCCAACAAGTCCTATTGATGTCACAGACCAGGTTGAGGTCGCTCATGCAGGTTACTCGAGTAGAACTTGACTTGCGGATATGCATCTGTCCCATTAGGGCAGGGTCTGAGATTGATTTGTATGCCAGACAGAGGTCACCTTTGAGGAGTCTGTAGGAGACTGAGTAGAGGGACAGGACTTTTAGCCTATCTGTGTAGGGTAGCTGCTTGAGGACCTGGATTGTTTGGCTGAGGAACCTCTGTTGTCTTTCCAGCTGCTGCATGTGCTTTGTGAGGTACATGCCAAAAGGGGCATTATACTCAATAATGGGTCTTAAAAGGGAAGAATACAGGGATATTATGATGACCTTGTCCCTGGATGAGATACCCTTACTAATGAGGTGGGCCATGTAGAAAGCTTTCTGTACAATGGAGGCAATACGCTGGTCAAAAGGCAGCTCACTATCAACCTGGGTGCCCAAGTCCCTCACGACTGATTGTGTGCTTAGTACTTTGCTATTAATGTGATAATTTGTGGGGATGTTACTCTCCCCAAAAGGGATGATGGTGCATTTTTTGGCATTCAGTTTGAGGCCAAGTTTCTGGCACCAGTCATTTGTTTGAGTAAGAGCCTCTTGGAGGATGTCCACATCACTAGGGGAATTGATGACAGCACCCAGCTTGCAGTCATCTGCAAACTTGGTCAGCCATAGCCCACTAGATTTGGCCTGCAACTCTGCAAAGTATATCCCAAACAGCAGAGGCCCCAAGACCAATCCCTGGGGAACACTGCTTGTTACTGCTCTACTACTTGAGGTGGCAACCCCTATTTTGACTAGGTGGGTTCTATCAGTATGATGCATGTGCAAAATATCTTAATAGTGGGTTACATTCTGCACTTGTATTCTGCAGTATTTATTTTTATTTAGTTAATAACTCATTGTCTTTCAAGTTAAACATTGACATCTGTGTTTAGAAGTCAGATTGTACGTACCTGAAACATGTAGCCTGATTCATAGTAGATCAAGGACAAATGTATCATACATGACATTCCCCTAAAGATAGGGTAGGTGAAGGTGCATGGGATCTTGAGGAGAGGCTGTCATGTGAGCTAGATGGTGACTTGCCACAATGTAGTAACCTGCGTAGTACAAGTGATCCTACAGACAATGACCTGACAGTGCTGCAGGACTGGAACCATAAATGAGAGGTTGTTCTATGTGTAGATGACTGCTGACTTAGCCTTCATAAATTCTGTTGTGTTTGGTCCCCCCACTATTTCCACTACCTTCTTGAAAAGCACTTCTCTTATGATATGATATGCTCCCACATGTCCTGATAGTACCATGTCCATTTCTCCTTCCAACACTGACTCCTATTTGTGTTTGGTAAGTCCTCTCTGATCTACAAATGGAAGTGGACATTGATGCTTGGTGTACCACCATACTGCAGGTCAGTATAATCATGGCATTATTCCTACTCTCTGCCTATTCCATGTAGTGCTAGAAATCCTCATGTACACCACTGAGGACCCCATTTCTAGCTGACTGTCTGTGACACTGCATTGAGGTTTAACAATGTATGCCTTCACCATGCACCCCCTTGTAGAGGTGTCATTATGGACACTTTTACCTCGAACTTCTGCCATCATCCAGAAGATGTTTCTGTGGGTTTGAAAATACTGATATAGAGGTCCATTGGTTTTCTTTCTGTACAACTTGTAGCGTAATGCCACCATGTACTTGACTTTGTGAACTAGTGTCACTTCCTGCAGAGTTACTAGCATGTTGAGAGGTGTGAAATCCTGCATTAAACTTGGTAAGTGTGAGACACTTTCCTCAGGCTGTCTTATAAATATAACTATGTTATTATCATTATCATCATCATCAGCCATTCTCCTGCTGATACCCCCTATATTTATTGGTATAGTGGAACTGTTTGTTTCTCCTGCTGGCCATGTAAAGAATTAGGTGACTACATTACCACTCAGGTACTGGATTGCACTACTGTATGCTTTGTAATCAGGTGTGGAGGACACTTACCATGCACACTGTTGTCAATGTCTTTATGTGCAGAAGGTGAGGTTGTTAAAAGTAATTGTGATGTGTTTTTGTGTAATCCTTCTATTGAAACATTCATTTCTCTAGGTAAAGATGTTATTGCTTTCAAACCAACATTTATGAGGAGATATCTTCTGATGCTGCAGATGTGGGTAATAGCCAGTGCCCACTCCACCTCTGATTATGCCAGTGCCATCATCAGCCATTTCATAAACATCCCCACAAATGGAGAGGAGGCCAATACTGTTCCTCACCAAATACCTTATATTTCCTAGTCCTGTCACTGTTATTCCATTAACTGTCTTTTGTTATACCATAATGCTACCTTGCAGTTCTTCACACTTACCTATAACTGCCTTTTCCTCAGGCCTATTCTCCCCTCCACCTTCCCTCCATTTTCTTAATTAGTTTCCCTATCTATTTACTCCTTAACTCCTCCACCTCTCTTTATATCCAACTCCAACCAGTTATTTACCTTACAGCTTCATCCCCCTTGCTTCTACATTCACATTAACATTTTTCTGCTCCTTCCTTTACTCATAGGTTCATAGGTTCATAGGTTCATAGATTAGTACTAGGCTAACTGCCCTTGCGAGCCATTTTAAGCCTAGCCAATTATCCCATGTGAGATTCAAACCCTGTACCTTGTGTTTGTAAGGCAAACACCTTAACCATTAGGCCACCCTCCCTCACCTCCTACTGGAGCACCTTTCCCCACTCTTACTTTTTTACAGTCATAATATCCTTTCCTTTTTCCTTTTCACATCAAGCCCTGAGATGCAATCTAAATATTTCATATGGTTACTCTGGTAAAACTATTCATTTTCTTTTGCTAGTAGAAGAATATGCTTTATTGGCACATCTATTTATGTGACCTAGTTTAGACAATTACTGTGCCTTGTAATTGTATTCATATTTACTAATATTGTTATTACTGCATAAACATGTTAGCATAGTTTGTTACATATATTTATTATCTATACTATAGACTCCTTGTAATTTATTTCTAAGGCCCAGGTCATGACTGAAATAGTTCCTGGACCTCTGCATTTGCCCTGTCAATAAAGTTTAATAAAAAACTCTGATGGGTTTGGCATAATGGTTAAGGTCCTTACCTCAGTGTCACAAGGTGCAAGGTTTGATTCTTCCCTTAGGTTATTGAGTTAAGGACAGTAAGCTTAGTATTCACCTATAACTAAAAATGTCAAGGCAAACAGAACACGGCTCTGGATAAAGTGCCCCTGATAATCAAAAGAGCAAATCCAATGAAAAAAAAACTCCAGAGGCACACCACGACAAACAGAGCCGACCTGATGAAAACCTTTTTATTCACACAAAGAGCACAAAACAATGGCCAGTAAGCACCTTCACGTTTCTCTGAACGCTTCTTCAGACTAAAAGTGCTCCTTCTATAATACATCAGTATAAAGGCAGGTTTAACCAGCTTACACAATCAAAATCATCCCATTACATCATTAATTAATGCAGTAATCAAGAATCAGTTAAATAATCTCTGCCTAGTAATGCTTACAATACTGAAGAATGTAGTATGTCATCAGATAACAATGCATATAGAAAGCATACACAAATGTGTGCATGCAATAAAAACAAACATATATATATATATATATATATATATATATATATATATATATATATATATATATATACACTAACTACTAAAATGTGCATATAATATATATATAACACGATACAACCATTGACATATAAAATATGGGCATTCATATAAATATTCTACATCTAAAACCATGTTTATTCTAGCCATTTAATATTCATAATGTCAGTAAAATTTCATTACCATAAAAATCTGCTGTTCCATATAAAAACTACTATTCCATAAAAACTTCATACTCATGTATATATAAAAACATGTATTCATACTTGTGTACCAAGGTAATAAACAGGGGCCTGCCCATTAACAGTGACTGGTGAGTAGGGGGGGTCTATCTTTAAGGAAGGGTTTCAGTGAAACCCTATCATTTAGGCCGTGTAACCTATCTGCTTGTAACATCAGGATCCATCTAGCTTCCTGCTTCTCAGTAGGGTTCCTGACATCACCTAACCTCGCTGTTTTGTATATTAATTCCATCACCGTAAACCGAAACTTGTGTGTTGTATCTGTATGCATTACATGTCTTGCAAGAGCATTACTCTCATCTTCTCTACTGATGGCATAAATGTATTCCCCTCACACGCTCTCTCAGCGTTCTATTGGTTTTGCCAACATAGAAGCAACTGCATTTCTGACATACAGCTAGATTCACGAGATCCCTTGTCTTACAGTCTGCATATATCTTAAAAGAAAATACATGACCTGTGTCAGGATGAACAAATTCCTTGCTCCCAGACATGAAACTGCAATGGCTGCATGACCTAGATGGAAACATCCCTACTCTGACAGATCTGGTCCTATCCCTTTGTCTTCTCATAGCACAATATCCTTTTCAATGACTGAGTATTCCTGTATGTAAGATTCGGTGTATTCCCTGCTGCTTCTCTGACTTTACTGTCCAAAGTGAGTATGTGCCAATTATTATGAATTATCTCCTTAATCTTTCTACTATTGTTTGTGTAGGGTATCACTATCCTGTTGATATTACCAGTACCTCGGGTTCCATTAGTCTCTGTACATAATCTCTCTCTATTCCTCTTAATGTATGTATCATTGTTTGAATAAAAAGGTTTTCATCAGGTTGGCTACATTTGTGGTGGTGTGCCTCTGGAGTTTTTTTTCATATAACTAAAAATGAACGTAATAACAGACCAGTAGAATTGTATCCTCAGGCAAGTAAAAGTGTTTTAGGCATTTTAGGTACTCCTTATTGCCTATCTCAGAATTTTGAACTGGACATATGCAGTCTATCATTTCAAAATGTTGCATTAATTTATGCTGGTCATGTTGTATCTGTTACCACCATCACTATCAAACCTTCAGATTGAGCAGCTTATAACATCTCATCAGGCTAGATGTGATAAATTCTGAAATCATTCTATAAAGCCATAATATGTAATTCTTACTCCTGTATTACAGTATCAAATTTCTGTTGGATATCAAGCAAACAACTTATCTTCATTGGTGGTAGCCAAGTGCATTTAATTGTGCAGTTGTAATTAATGATGTATTTGACTTTCTGGGCAATTCAGTTTGCTAAATTCAAGAAAGGGAAATAATAAACAGACACTAGGAATGTGTATGGATTTACTCATATGCATTCTGTTACTCAGATACCTTCATTCTGTTCCAAAAATGCAAGTTTCAAAGAGAAAGTTAACTGGTCATCCAGTGGCTGAATTATTTTATTAATTCAATCAAATATATAGCTATACCTGATTTTAATGAAAATACCCATAACCAACTGCAAACATTTCCCACATATGGTCGAAAACTCGTAAGTCACCACAGCACTATGCATGCGCTGAAAATCAACCTCAGCACATGCAATTTCAAACTTAAAAAAAAAATGAAGTGAAACATTGTTTTTTGCAGGGGGCAAGCCCCCTGCACCCCTCACACTCCCTGTAATTTATATATACTAACTCTGACATTGCACAATTCATTAGAAAAGGGAATATGTCGCTACCCAGGGATTGTCCATCTCAAACTCCTGTTGATCAACTGCCTAGTCAACCATCTACAATCAACTAGACAGCTGTCAACTTTACTAACTATTAGAAGCTCAGGTTTTCAGAAACTCAAAATTCATATTGTTGAGATGATATGATTGTGTTACTGAAAACTCAAAGCTCTTGAATGGAGATCATCGGACAGTACTGATTGGGGAATTTACTGTTTTCCCCACTGTACTCTGATCTCGGAGTTGGTTTATATAATATTCAGGGGGTGTAGGGGGGGGCTTGCCACCCTGAAAAAATATAAAAAAGGTTGATTTTTGTTGCTTTTTGAAGTTTGAGTTTTCTGAAAGACCAGCATATCGTCTTGACAATATGAATTTCGAGTTTCAGAAAACTCCAGCTTCCAACATAGACCCATATATATATATATATATATATATATATATATATATATATATATATATATATATATAAAACTACTTCATAAGATCGACAGACCATTTGATTGACATTCATTTGGTTGACAACCAGTATTCAAGGCAAAAACTTGAGATCTGCCCCCTCCCCAATGTTGTGCGACCCTGGAGTTGTTATATATAGTTGGGGGGTGTGGGGGGCAAAGTCCCCCACCTATTTTCTTTTAAAATGTGTAGTTTTTGTTGTATTTTCATGTTTCAAATGGAAATAGGTGGGGGGGGCCTCACCCCCCCCACATCCCCCAATGTGGGAGGCTGTACCCCCCACCCCCAACTATATACAACATTGGGGAGGGGGCAAATCCCTATTAAGTGCCTTGAATACTGGTTGTCGACCAAATGAGCTGTCGACCAAATGAATATCGATCCTATAAAGTTGACATGTATGTATATATATATATATATATATATATATATATATATATATATATATATATACACACACACACACACTCATATATATATATATATATATATATATATATATATATATATATATATATGTGTGTGTGTGTGTGTGTGTGTGTGTGTGTGTGTATATATATATATATATATATATATATATATATATATATATATATATATACATGCACACACACACACACACACACACACACACACACACACACACACACACACACACACACACACACACACACACACACACACATCATTGTATGGCTCAAGTGAAAGCTGTAACAGTTCCCGTTTCAGTGCATTATAGAGACATCAATATCAGACCTGTATCCCCCCCCCACACACCTGGCAGAACCTATGTTAAAGTCAGTTGGAGAGATACATTGAGACTCTACGGTTGTACATATATTTAATCTAACCTTAAAGAATAATTCATTTTATTAACATTATTTTTAACATAGACATCCTATCAGTCCTGTCATCCTGCAAAAGTTAAAATGCTGTTTTATTTGCCTGCTTCTCTGCTTCTAGCTGTGTCCTAAGGAAACTAGTTAATTACAAGGCTGAATGATTTTTCCTAAGTCTTTAGTCTTCTGCATTTAAAATTAGATGGTAATTCTACACATTCAGAATTAACAATCATTTTCCTTTTCTTACTAACAATATAAGAGCTGATTTATCACCAATGAACATAATCACTATAATTATTATGTGGAAATGTTGAACTTTATTGCAGGGGTATGTAAACTGTGATCAGATTGTAGAGTTCCAGCAGTCATACATGGCACACAATAGGATTTATTGTGTTAAGTGTTTTACTTTCATTAAATTGTCCATTGCTAGTAGCCAAGCGGATTTAATTGTGCAGTTGTAATTAATGGCACATTCTGACTTTCGGGGCAATTCGGTTTGATAAAAATAACAATGTTTCCCTTTTCTGACTTTTTTGTTTTCTGTTTCATGATGCTAAGAGTAAAATGTCCATCTGAGAGAAAACACTCCTGGAGATTTTCCTTTTCTTGGTTTTGTAGGATGATACCTCATAACACTACATGGAACTGGTTAATGAAAGGAGAAACAGTCTTAGATTAAGTGCATAATAATTCTTTACTTTTGTATTATATTATTATTATTATTTTGAAAGTCCTTCCATCACTTATTGTTAATATAGCAGCATGGTCTGATAAGGAGCTCAGACAAAATGCTTTTATACTGTAATCCCTCACCCACACAGTAATAATGGCTTACTAGGGTATGGATGAAGTTTCTTGTATATATTTTTACACTCATTGCTCAGGTATATTTTACAGCGTGTTTTGAAAGTTCTGCTGTTAAAACCTATGTATGTAATTTTACATTGGAAAATAATTTACTCATTATTTATATACTCGAGTGTATAGACACTACAGTTTTATTTTTGTAAGTCAATTTTTTTCAGTAAGACTTGAAGCCTATTGATAACATAGTCTTGTATTTCAATATTACGTCAAAGTATTGTGCAAATCCTTTGTTTCTATATCTCTCAGGCATGCATTGCATATATTAATAAAGTTATACATTAAAGAGGCAGCAAATGCTTTATCAAATATTAGTCAGTGATGTGTGCTTGCTTCTTGAATTATTCTTATTGCATCAAATTAATAATAAATCGTTAAGTAGTAGGTTCCCTACTTTGGTTTATTGATTAGTTTTGTAGTCATAATTCTGTTTAAATAATTATCACAAGCTATTTTTGTAATTAATGTGTTATGTATAAGAAAGTATCTTATAGTGGTATATATAGTGGAGCTGACAAAGTTATGTCACCAAAGCTTTATAACATATGGTTTGCAAAACTGAAAAAAATGTTAGCTATGACTGCTCTGCAGTAGTTGACAGACTAAAAGACTTGAAATGGAAAAGAGCTCAGTCTTTTTATATTTTGAAACAGATCATGTACTATGGTGCAACAATGCTGAGATTGGTGAATTCTTGGTGGGTGGGGACTACAATTCTCAAAATAAAATAGTAATTTTAAAGCTAAATTTGATAACTGTCTCATTAAAGACCCACTGACAAGCAGGAAAATGGAGATGGGAGAAGAATGTAGAAGGTAGGATGCAGTATCAAACAGACAGGTGACGAAGTGAAGTATCAATCATGTTTAACGGTAGACACTTTTTTTTGCATTTTTACTTATTTTTGAGAAGGATGTAGCATGTATATTCACTGTCGAAATCTGAGAAAGAAGAGAAAGAATTAAAAAGAAAGAAAAGAGAAAAAAATGCGAAGGACACAATGGTTTTTCTAAGGGCAGCAACTGAACTGCACAGATTGTGATACGTGGAAGAGAGATTTAAGCAGAAGAAGGAGCTAGCTATAAGAGGAAGAAAAATAAAACAAGAAGTTTCCATACCAGAGGTCGATGGCAGTAAGAGAAGTTAAAGGTGCATGCCCACAAAAGGCAACATGAAAGATTAAAGAGATGGAAGCAAAGGCAGACATTTTTTTATCACATTTTTGTGGTAAAAATGAAAGACATTGACATGTGTATTCATGTTTTATTCAGCCTTACTTTGACATGGAAAGTCATACATTGACAGCCAGTGCATGTTAGAACAACATGCAGCAGCACAGAAAGTAAAATCGATAATCCTTTCTTAATTACTTAAATCATTAAAAATGGACACCTCAGCCTCTGCTCTGCTCAGTTTGCTTATATATATATTTTAAATGGAAAATGTATTAGCATATATGTTCTATAAAGGAAGAATACCCCCCCCCAAAAAAAAAAACTTGCCTGCAAAATATCACAAGGCTGTGAAATAGATTATACATACTTATTAACACTGGTTTGTGATATTTTCAGCAATGTGACAATATATGTGGTTGCCACAAGTATATTAAACATGTATGCACATGAGTAACTTGTTAAAGTGTTAGGAATAATGTTTGTATTTCATTATACACTTCAGCATGGAAAAAAACCCCACAAATTCCAGTCATTAAAACATTCAGAACAGACACAATTTAACTTTTCTCATTTAAGCTTAAACAAGTTATTCAATTGGTCTTCAGAGGCCATTTTACATCTATGAGTTAATTTCAGCAAAAATAATCAATCATGGGCTGAAAATACCAGACACACAAAGACAGAGAGGAAGAGAAAGAGAGACAGACATAAGTAACGTACTCTATAACCTAAATAGTCCATTTTACACAATGTATATAGACGATTATGACTGGGTAGTTGATCATAATCAGTTACTAATCACATAAATACGGCCATCCTGAGCAAATTGATGGCAACAACAGAGTGTGACAATATCCAGTGGTATAAGAAACTGTATCCAAATGATGAATAATCCAGTTTGGATGAAAAAGCACACTTTAGTATCATTAAAACATAAACAAGGTTGAGGGCTTTCATCCCTATGATCAAATGGGACCTCAGCAGAACAAATGCTGTAAAATACTTCAATCTTTATATACTTTGATCTGTTAATCAATAAAATAATTAATGTAAAACAAACCAGCAATACCCAGGTGCCTCCGCAAGAAAAAAGAAACAAACTAATTATATAAGCAAACAGGCAGAGGCAAGGCTCCAGTTCTCCGAGAAGTTTAATGGTACCAGATGCAAACACAAGCGCTTTCACTGACTGCTTCTTCAGGTGTAAATAAAAAGTAAAAAGACACAATTTTTATTCTTAATGTCACATGACTTATCATCTAAAACACTTCAATAAAAGTTGTATCAACATAATAAAAACACGTAAGAAAAAATATATATATATTTAATGAATAATAAACACATATCTATATATACAATTTCCTATCTATAAATATTATAAATGTTATAAATGTATAAAAAGCATAATAAAGCACATAAAAATATATACACATATGTATATGATGAATGAGTATAAAAATCATGTAGAAATTGCCAATTTTGTAAGTTTATATCTGAAGATGAAGAATTTATACATCCGGACACAGGTGAAAATTTCAAGCTGGAGACCAGTGCCACCTGTGAAAGTATGCATGTTGTTTATTTAGCTGTATGCCAAATATGCCAGAAGTACTATGTAGGGAAGACTGATAGACAGCTTAGGTTCAGGATTAGAGAACATTTATACCACATGAAAAAAAGTATACATAATGCATTAGCCAAACATGTTACTGAAACAAATGAACAACATTTATTTAAGTTTAGGGTATTGGGGAGATGCATGGTTAATGCAAGGGGAGGTGACATCAAAACTAGAATGGAAGGGTTAGAGGCTGACTGGATTGTAAAGTTAAGGGCAGATACAGGTCATGGTCTGAATGACCATGTTCCTTTGAGACCCATCCTGAAAACTCGACCTTTACACAGAGAGGTTTTTTTATACTCATTCATCATATACATATATGTGTATATATTTTTATGTGCTTCATTATGCTTTTTTTACATTTATAACATTTATAATATTCATAGATAGGAAATTGTATATTTAGATATGTGTTTAACATTCATTATCTGTAACTGTTATTTCTAAATTGTCTGATACCAATTGCTTAATTTAAAATATTGTAAAGAACTGCCTTTTAGAATGCTTTAACACCTGCAGCTTATAGAAAAAAAGTTTTGTGAGCATAGACACAAGGCAGATGAAAGTACATGTGACTATATGGCTGAACTAAGCACTTATTTTCTTAGGTGGGTGAGTAGATGTCAGGTCACCACTTCTGCAGGGCTGGCAGACTTTTTGCTGAGGGAACAAGCCCTTAGCACATTGCCTGAGGACATGTGAATCTGGTTAGCTGATAGGAAATGCTGTACTGCAGATGAGTTGGGGAAGAAGGGAGACCTATATCTAGCAAGCAGGGTATCCCTGCACAGGAAAGGGACACCCAGTGCTGCTCATGGGTCTAAGGGAATCCATGGTGCACAGCCCAGACTGCCCCAACAAAGTCTGCCAGTAGCAGGGGAAGCCACTTGTCCAGGTACACATCCAGGACCAAGGGTTATATGTTTTAAATACAACCAGTGGGGCCATGTAGCATTTAGATGTCCACAGAGGCAAGGTGGGGAGCATAACCTGGAAGAGCCAGTAAGTGGGAATGACAAAATGCCAGCTGTAAGTTGTCTCGAAACAACAAAGGTAACAAACTACCACAAGAGGTTATATCCTATCTTAGTAGCTGGGAAGAAGACTACTGCTAAGAGAGACACAACCTCTGACCTAACCATTGTAAAGCCTGCAATGGTTAAAGAGGAGCACTGCTTACTTGGGCAGTGTATTCCAGTCAGAGCTTTAAGAAGGACCCCATTCCAAATACTTTTGGCTAGGGTTCACCTTGACTGGAAGGGTGGAAAAGGAAGCCAGCAAGTAGGTGCATTTGAGGATATCCCTGCAGATGTCCTGATAGGGATTGAGTTTGATAATGCAGTACCCTGTGTGCATGCAGTTACATGCAGTCAGGCCTGGAGACAAGCATGTGGGTCTGGTAGCCTGGGGGAGACCCAGACAGACTGTGCACTTGCAGCCAGGACTGGTGATGGGGTTACTTCAGGGAGGGAGCTACCCTGTAACAGTGAGAATGAAAGTGAGCCAAAGCTGCTTGTGGGTACTGATGTTCCCTTAGACAGAGTGACTGCAAGGGCAGAGGTGAGTAGTACCCAGGCTGACAGTGAGGCATCGCTGTCAGAGGATACCAGACGTCCTGTAGAAGGGGAGCTGGGAAGGGTTACTAAGAGGGAGTTGAGACAGGCTTATCTCTCAGACCTTACATTACAAGGCCTGATGGAGGTAGCTAGTGAGGCAACTGATTCTCAAGGGAAGGAGGAATCTGTATATTGGGACAAAGGGTTACTGCATAGAGAGAGGAGGACACCTAAGGGAGGGCTAAAGGGTGAGAGAGTACAGCAGTTGATCATGCCCAGAGCCTACCATCTGGCACTTCTAGCTATAGCCCATGATATTCCCTTTGTAGGTCATATGGGCATAAAATGTACAAATAGATGTATTATGCAGAACTTGGCCTGGGATTTCCAGAGATGTAACAGGGTACTGCAGGATCTATGAACAGTACCAAAAGGTACACAAGGGAAGAGACAATGTGAAAGCTGCTTTGATGCCTTTCTCTGTGATTGAGGAGCCATTTCAGAGGGTAGCTATAGATATTGTGGGGCCTCTGAGTACCCCAAGTTCCACAGGGAAAAAGTATATCCTAGTAGTAGTAGATTATGCTACCAGATGCCCTGAGGTGGTGGCTCTGTCCTTCATTGAGGCAAAAAAGGTGGCAAATGCTTTGTTAAAAATGTTCAGCAAGGTAAGTTTTCCAAAAGAAATACTGACTGACAGAGGTGCCAGTTTCATGTTAGACCTGCTGGCTTGTCTGTGGAAGCACTGTGGGTGAAGCATCAAAAGACCACCCCCTACCATCCTCAGACTAATGGTCTTGTTGAGAGATTAAACTCTATACTTAAGACAATGCTATGGGGATTTGCAGACCAGTTTAAGAGGGAGTGGGACAAATATTTGCCATATCTGTTTGCGTACAGAAAGGTGTCCCAGGAATCCACAGTTTTTTCTCCCTTTGAGTTGTTGTATGGGTATAGGGTGACGGGACCTCTAGATTTGATTTGAGATGAGTGAGAGGGTGAGTGTGAATTCCACAAGGAGTCTGTTGTGGCATATGTCCTAAACCTCAGGACAAGGCTCAAGGAACTCATAGGCTTGGCCCAGGAGAACCTGGCAGAAGCCCAACAGCTGAAAAGGTCTTGTATGACAGGAATGTTTGAGCTAGAAAGTATGCTGTAGGGCAGTAGGTAATGGTTCTCATTCCTGTCAGACACAAGTTGCAGGCAGCTTGGGAGGAACCCTACAAGATAGTAAAGAAGGTCAGTGATGTTAACTGCATAGTAGAACTGCTAGGCAGTTGGCAGGAGCATAAACTGTACCATGTTAACATAATGAAACCATACGATAGGGAGGCCCTCATGCTGAGTATTTGCAGTGGATGGCAGGAGGAGTTTGAGGGGGATCTGGTGACTGATCTCTTCAGTGAGACTTGAAATGACACCTTAGTGGAAAGGGTAACAATGTCTCAGCAGCTATCTCCTACCCAGGTTTGAAAAATCCGAGCAGCATTACAGGAGTTTGGGGGCATGTTCACTGAGAAATGAGGGTGCGCCCCCTGGTGCAGCACCATGTGGATACAGGACCCCAAAGGCCTATTAAGATGGCCTCTTATAGGGTGCCTGAGAGAGTCAAACAGACTCTGATGGAGGAGGTAGAGGAAATGTTGGAACTAGGGGTAATTCAGGAGTCCAGCAGTTCCTGGGCCTCCCCAGTGGTGCTGGTACCAAAGAAGGATGGCGGCACCAGATTCTGTGAGGACTACAGAAAACTAAATAGTCACACAGAGTCAACTACTTACCCCAAGCCTAGGACAGATGAAACCCTAGAGCAGCTGGGTGGGGTAAGTATCTTACCACTATTGATCTTACCAAGGGTTACTGGCAGGTGCCCTTGACTGCCAGTGCTAGAGAGAGGTCAGCCTTTGTGACTCCTTTTTGCTTGTATGAGTTCACAAAGATCCCCTTTGGGATGAACA
The DNA here is from genome assembly GCF_019279795.1 of Protopterus annectens. Lineage (NCBI taxonomy): Eukaryota > Metazoa > Chordata > Ceratodontiformes > Protopteridae > Protopterus > Protopterus annectens. Next base: position 1,031,060,877 of record NC_056744.1, read on the forward strand.
CTGCCCCAGTGACTTTCCAGAGGCTGGTAGATCATATCCTAGCAGCAGCAGGAAATTATGCCCTTGCTTACCTAGATGATATTGCTATCTACAGCCATTCCTGGCAAGAGCACCTTCAGCATGCCAGGGAGGTGTTGGGCAGAATACAGAGGGCAGAGTTGACTATTAAGCCCAGGAAATGTCAGGTGGGTATGGCAGAAGTCTCCTACCTAGGACATAGAGTGCAAAGTGGTAAGATTGGGTCAAAACCTGCCAGAGTAGAAGCCATTCAGTCATGGCCTGCTCCTGCTACCAAAAAGTAGGTGAGGGCATTCTTTGGGACAGCAGGGTACTACAGAAAGTTTTTCCCCAATTATAGTACCATAGCTGCTCCCCTCACAGACCTGACAAGGAAAAACATGCCAGATAAGGTAGTGTGGACCCCAGCATGTGAGCAGGCATTCCAGAAGCTTAAAAAAGCTTTGGGAGGACCCCCCCCTGTGTTAGCCAGTCCAGATTACAGCAAATAATTTATTGTGCAAGTGGATGCTTCAAACAATGAGGTGGGGGCTGTACTTAGCCAGGTTTCCTCAGAGGGAGAAGAGCACCCAGTGGTATATCTCAGTCATAGGCTCCAACCCAGGGAGGAATGCTATGCAGCTGTAGAAAAGGAATGCCTAGCCATATTGTGGGCACTGCAGAAACTTCAGCCTTTTCTGTATGGAAGGAAATTCACTGTAGTTACAGACCACAATCCCTTAATATGCTACATCGAATGAGCCAGCAAAATTCCAAGTTACTAAGGTGGAGCCTAAGGTTGCAAGCATATGATATGACAGTGCAGCACCGCAGTTGGGTTAGCAATGCCAATGCATATGGGTTCTTAAGACAGGGAATGGGGTAAGGTGTTTCCAGATAGGCTCAATCTTCTCAAGCAATGTTTCTCAGGGGTTACTGGAAAAACTAGCTTGAGTTTTTGGGGAGGGAAGAAATGTCATGCTGCCACCTCAGCTATATGGAATTTTGTAAATAATACTATGTCATTTGTGAATATTCATATGATTTATACAGAACTGTATGCTATGTACTGGGCTTCAAGAATGTAACCACAGCATACCCTGCTGGAACATAGAAGATTAACTTGCAGAACTTAAGAATAGCTGAGATTAAGTTACTTTATACGTGGGCCATAAACAAAAGATGTTATCTCTCACTTTCAATTCAATAGCAGACACAATGTCTAGAGCTAGAAGTTTTTCTATTGTCTTGAAAGAAAAGTAATGACTAGGTTTAAAATGTGAAGTGTTTTATTGTTTTACAACTTACAAGATCTGGCAAACATCTGAGAGATATGTATTTTTAACACAAAGATGTGAAATTCTCTTAAGATTCTGTTTAGCCTGGGAACTGAAGTTGGGTGACAAAAAGTGATGTCATCCAGGCTAACCCAGCAGTAAAATGTGATATTAATTTAAGAACTCTCTCAGAGAGAGAGTCTGTGAATTTTGTATTTTGGCTTGGACCCAGCAAGGACATCCACTCATCATCATCATCTGCACTGTCTGTAAGTAAGATTTAGGGCATAGTATCTCTCTTAGATATAGATAGGAATATAGCAAAGATTAGTTTAGGTATTTTCTGCATTTATTTGAGATTGTCCTGCAATGTTGTTTTAAAGTATTTCCTGTGATTTTGAACTCTGAAGTTACTGTGTTGGACTCAGCAAGAACATCCACTCATCATCTGCACTGTCTGTAAGTAAGATTTAGGGCATAGTATCTCTCTTAGATATAGATAGGAATATAGCAAAGATTAGTTTAGGTATTTTCTGCATTTATTTGAGATTGTCCTGCAATGTTGTTTTAAAGTATTTCCTGTGATTTTGAACTCTGAAGTTACTGTGTTGATTGACTAAGTATTGTCTTGTTCTTTTATTATTTATTATTAAATATATTAAAACCTATCTTTGTGGCTGATATTTGTGAGACATATTTAAGCTCTTAGCGTACTTTCATATCTATTTGGTATACTGTACAGGCCACTTCTAATAGCCTGGCGCTTGATCAAAACTACCATTTGGATTAATAGTAACATTACAAAATAGGACTGGACACCCTTTGTAAGGGCCTTATAGTAGCTGATAAGTAAGAGTTGTCTTGTGGCAGCTACCTTATAGACTGGGTAGAAGGGGTATAGCTAATAAACCTGTGCCAGCCTTTCTGAGGTGTGTGTGTGTGTGCTTATATATAAATAAAATCTCAAAGTGTGTGTATGTCAGCTACTTGGGTAGGAATACAAAGCACTGGTTGGACAGAGAGGGTCCCTGCTGGAGGTCTTAGCTTGGCCACTCGGTTGAGATCACAACCCTAAAGCTGTACCAGTGGGGAGTCTTATTGGGGATCTGAAGAAAGAGGGAAAAACAGCCTCAGACTGACTGTGATCTCTGTATGCTCTTAAGGGAATTTGCACTTTACTGTATGTGTACTTGTCATCTTGTCATTGTGTATATCCCTCACTGTTACCAGTGCTGAGGATGACGCTCATTGATTGCTGGGCCAGTGCAGTGGTGTCACAGGTGTGGTGCATGACTTCCATGAAGATATCACTGGTCACAGATAATGCACTGATGAGACCATATAGTCCAGGAGTGATGTAATTCATAAGTCTCATGATGAATAAGGTGAAAAATATAGCTTCAATATTTACCTCAGTATGAAAAATTACAAATGCCAACATCTCTGCTCTGTTCACAGTGTTGTCTGTGGTTGGGGATAGCTCTATAGTCAGGGTAATTACATGGGAGGCCAATGCAAGGTACAAAGTTAGCTTCTGTGAGTCTATGGGCACCTTGCATCACCACCCCACATATTAGGTGGTGAGGATTACAGGTTCTAGAGGCAATGCACTTTCCCAAGCAGACTCCATTAAGGACCCACTCCCCCATAGCACAGCATCACTGTCACAGGAGGACTACAGTGCATCTACTACTGGCCAGTGGAGTGGTTCCTGATCATGGTTTCATAAAGCCATCCGAGCCTTCTAGTCAGATGGCATTGTAGCCCTTGACACATGATCCCAATTTTTGCCTCTAGTGAAATGCTCCATTATTCAGGTTGGGATTACTTTCATGTGTTACTATGTGCCTTGTTAACTGTGCAAATTATGGCAACCATGACTCACTATGCCATCTTTCTTGTGTGATCGTTGTGGAAATTTCTGATACATGGTCTGTTATGACAATGCAATAGACAACATAGTAACTAACATTGCATACATCCTGTTGTTTCTGTGTGATATTACACTGTCACTGTGTGGTCATCATGCATGATCCCTTTTATAGGTGGACTGGGAACCGCTAAACTGCCATGTACTGTGCCCATCATTGTCTCGGTATGCATGTGATATGGCTGCTGATTCCTGCCCTCTAGCCTCTCTGTCACACACTGGATGATGGTAGTATGCTGACTGTGACAGGGGCAGCCATAGTGGGTGCATTCCCTGAATGGATGGCTGGTCTGCATGCTTTCTAGCAATCATGTTATATAACATGCAGCATGTGACAAACATTATGCAAGTGGTAGACAAAAAAAATGCATTCTACCTGGTGTGGGAATCGAACCCATAGCCTTCTGCACCAAAGGCAAGTGTGCTACTTGTTGCACCACTGACACTGCAATATAATATATACATATAGTCACATGATATGTGGTTGAATGATATGCATTTTTTTATTTATTTATTTTATTTAACATTTGTTTACTGGAAGGTCCAACTTGGAATGAAGCTAGTTTTTAGCAGAAGCCCAGGGAAAAATGGTCCAGATGCATATCTTTGTAATGTGGGAGGAAACCAGAGTACCCAGAGAAAACCCACACAAAAGCAAGGAGGACATGCAGACTCTGCACAGATGGCACTCCACCTGAGAATCGAACCAGAGAATCTCTTGCTGTGAGGCAACATTGCTACCACTGCACCACTGCATCATCCACATTTTGAATGTATGCTTTGAGTGTAAAGTAACTGTTCTCAAGTTGAAATAGAGTCATGGTGACTCTATGGAAGACCCCATAAGGTTTTTGTGGCATATTACAGAAGTAGTTTGCTAGGCCTTTCTTCCGCACAGATACTGCTACTTCCCAGTTGTTTCCCAACTAGGTTTTGAGCCCAGGTCTACCAGTTGGTAATCCTGTGCCTTAACCTCTGTGCTATCAGGCTGGGATATGAGCAAGTGTTCAAATGTTGTGATGTGCGAATGTTGTGCATGTCTTATTAAAGTGTGGGTTTGCCAAATGGAGTTGTGTTGTGTATAGAAGAAAGTGGGTTCAGTATTAGAGGTTAGGAATGCATGTGTGCAAGTGTGTGCCAGTAAGGGTTAGATAAGGGATTAGATTTAGTGTTGTACAAATGTATGTGGGTTAGGATTAGGGTAAGCATTAATACTGTGTGTGTTGATGCACATTTGAGTCTGTCTTGTTTAGTGGCAGTTCTACGGAAAGGATTTTTCTATGGTAAGGTACATATTTAGGGTCAGGGCAGGGGCAGGTTTACAGCTAGGCTTAGTTGATATTAATAAGATGCTGGTATTGTAAAGTCTGGCTTTGAATCACATTAGATAATTTATCCAAAAAAAAAAAAAACAGCAATGTTTTACAAAACACAGAACTCTAACATGACAGTATATAATGAACCACTCAATTCCAAATCTGATATAGACATACATAATGGCATATATAAACAATAACATATATTGAAAAAGAACACCTGGATAGAACACTGAAAAATGTTTTAGTCAGAAAATAAATATTAAAACACCATGTAGTGAAAACTGCATTTGTATTTTGTTAGTAATATTCTCAGAGTTCAACAGTTTTATCATTATACTGTTCAATTATTATTCCATTACAATGGTGCTTATGTTTGAGTTCCCTTTTGTATCTTCAAAATCAGCTTGTACATACACGTCATCTTGTTTTCTGTTGTATATGTAATAGCACCCTTGACCTGATTGGAAAGGGTCAATTGACCAGTTCCCTTATCTGGTACAACAAGTTGTTAAAATAAATAAATAAATAAATAAATAAATAAATAAATAAATAAATAAATAAATAAAAATACTCCCAGAATGCAACAAGTAAATTGGAGAAAAGTATTTTAAAGAAATTAATTTAAATTTTGTAGGAATAATGTCGTCAAATTTACATTCTGCATTTGTTCTTTTTGTGAAGTAACTTGGCCCATTCTATTTGATTGTAGCTTCTTGTTAATGCTTATTTAGTACTACTGAAGCTAAAACTGACATTTCATGAACCAGTTTATGTTTAAACAAAGTACTATGTTCTCTCTTACAGCCTAAAATACTGATGCAAACTAGTTACTGATGCTTCTAGTTACATGTTGTTTATCCCACATAAAGGGCATCATCAGTGCAAATGAAATTTTTGTCCCACATGGAAGACACCATAGGTGCAAATAACCAGATAAACAACCCAGTCAGTGTTGCAAGTGATCAATTCCCTAATGGTGAAAGTCTTTAATGTACTGACAGATGAACATGTACATTGCTTATCTTGACCTGGGTAAGGCTTTTGACAATAGCTCCCATGCTGTTATTATTGAAAAATTAGAAAAACTTAATGTAAACCAAAACATTCCCCATTGGATGGCAAATTGGTTATCAGACAGATCACAAGCCGTGACAGGTGCCGGTTCCCTGTCTGAAAACAAATTGTTAGTATTGTGGTACTGCAGGGATCACTTCTGAGCCATCTGTGGTTTACCATTTATTTTGCAGACATCCTTTCCAAGTCACTATCCTAGAAGTGCAGTTGGCCAAGTTTCCTGATGATTGCAAACTGGTCACTGTTGTCTGCTCCTACTCTGATACTACCACCATCCCAGCAGGTGCTGGAATATGTACAGTCTCAAACTGACTGCAAAAAGGTATAGCCTAGTAATGCTTGGGAAAAACACTGATCTTACATCATATGTTCTATGTGGTACCTCTCTTCAAACAGATACAGTGATAACAGACCTGGGTACTTATGTGGACAGTTCTGTCTCATTCGATCATGTTTCTACCATAGGCAGGAAATTCTTCTATATGACCCAGTTAATTTGCAAGGGAATACCTTACTGCTGTACACTTCCATTATCAGACCCACCACTGAGTAAACTGCCTTCCCATGTATGCAAAAGTGCTGCATAACGCTCAATTGGAAAGGCCCCAGCAATTTTTTTAACCAAGAAAATTAAACACCTTAAATCCTTTAACTCTCTCAATACATTAGCATAACTCTCCTTATACTCAGTAGCTTTCTGCCTGCCCTGAGGTGACTTCTCTCTCTTTCCATTTTTGACCCATGAGAGACACAATGCTACTTTAACTCCTATTTCTTCACTCAGTGTAATCCAAGTCTGTGGAACTGTAGCTGCCATTAAGGCTAGTCTTGAGTCATCAATGAATAGGCACATATTTATACCAGGATTATAATATATGGCTCTGATGAAATTTGGGTGTGATCACTATTAAGTGCTCATAAAGGATGGCAAAAGTCTTCGAGAATGTTGATTCGGATATTTCTTTGGCTAGGTATCATGTGGTTTCTATGATCGCTTGCCAACTATTGTTCTTATATGCTGACATAATGATCATGACCCACAAGGAATGCACCTACCTCATTTGCTACCAATTAAGATTTGTAGATTTTTAACATTGTAAGGATTTTTAAACTCATCCAGCTGCTAACCTATATTTCTTCCTTTCCCAAAAGTCAACGTATAAAATATTCAGCACAATGGTAATAAGATGATATATCAATTGATAACACTGAGAAAAATGTTTGAACTATTTTTTTTTTTAATTTTAAAAGAATTAGTACCTAAAGTTGCTGTGAATTCCTATTCCTAAATGTTTTGTTTAGCATCCTTAGAATGATATTGTAAAACATTTCTCTAGGTTGACTCCAAGTCAAAGTATGAGCTTTAGTAATCAGTTAAGATCTGTAGCCTGTAGCTAAAACATGTTGTACAGATTATGTGCTTTTCTCTAAGTATCCACAAAATCATTACAAATTCTGCAAACCTTTACAAGCTAAGAATAACAAACATTTATCATATGCCTTGGGTGATACTTACTGGCTGTGAAGTGACAGAGGCCAGTCTGTACCAAACTGTATAACAACATGGTGAATGTAACACCACAGGGCGAAAAATCAAACGACTATGAAATGTATGTTTTAAGAATTACTACTGAGATAGGTAACAACAGACCCAAGTGCATCCAGATTCTCATCTTACAGCAACCAGCAGTCATTCACATATTACCTCCACATATTTCTGTACTAGAAAAATACATTATTTGATTGATTATGTATAAATTCAAACTTCAAGAACCCCCATGAAATTGAGACAAATGCAGCAGTTACTGCACTTCATATCTGAAGGTAACAAGTACAGCTAAAATAAAGTGCATTCCTCTGCTTATCATGTTTTAATGGTTGAATAATGAAATCAGTACATACCTCAGGAAACAACTTGCTTGCTTGCTGTAACCACAGTTTGACTGCTTCTAAATCCTGCCTCAAGCATTAGTGATACTGATGTATTTAGACTTTCCAAATCCAAGGTACACAAGAAAGTAAAATTCTCTATGTGACTCTGTTCTATAAGTTGAAAAAACTGAGTAGTAGCTTTAATTCTGGATGTAACATGGGTCAAAAGAGGTTTAAGACACCCTTAAGAAATTCGGAATGTGGTTCGCCCTTTTGCATCACCATACTAATACATGCAGACCCTAACCCTAACACTGCATCTAACCCTGTACCTTACCTTAGAAAAACACTTTTCTACAGCACAATCACTATAGAAGAATGGCTCAGACACATACTACATGCACCAACACTTAGTCACCACTCTAAATCTATCCCCTTACCTAACCCTTACCCCAGCCCTAACCACTATCTGATCACACCCATACTCCTATTGCCAAAACTTTAGATATATCTCAAATCTTCAGCATTAAACACATACACACCTCACTTACCTGCTTACCAGCATACATAACCCATCTCCATTCATAATTGCATTATTATATGATTCATCATGTCAACATTTCTTTTCTTTTCCGCAAACAAAGTTAATTAAGTGCTATGAATATTTGTATACGGTTCTAAAATTTAATTCCAGTTTAGTGTCACACAATCTGTTCTATTGTTTAAGAAATGTTCTTTTAAAGCATTAATATAAATGAACGATTTCAATAATAATAAGACCTGCCTTTATCCATTTTCATTATTTTAAGTAAAAAGAACTTGAGTTTTAAAGAATTGTAGAAAAGGAAAGGGATGTCAAAACACATACACACACAAAAATAAGGAATAAAGTAACTCATATCTGTGGTCTTTGAAAGTACTGTAAAAATATAGCAAACAGTCCATATTTTATACATACAAAGACAAAACAAAGGGACCAAATGCTTATTTCACATGTAATAGTAAGAATATGGCCTATGTATGGTTTATGTAGCTAAGTGCATAGAATGTAGAGCATTTTATATAGGTAGAACAACCAGAAGGTTAGAAAATATAATGAAGGATCATTTATTTGCTAACAAGAGACAAAATAATTGCAGTGCATTATGCAGACACAAAAATATTGTAAACATTTAAAAAACAATAAACCAGAACTGAGAAACAGAAAATTAAAAATGAGACTTAAACAGGATGGTTCATTTTAATTCTAACTATATTTGTACTTTAGTTGCATTTGTAATAATGTTTTAATATTTTTAAGTTATGTAAAGAGTTTGTAATATGTGTGATGTAACTTGCATGTGAGGAAGAAAGATAATATTAGTGTAATGGTGTATTGAAAAGAGTCTGAAGAAGTTCACTGTTAGAACAAATGTGCTAACTCATTTTAAGTATTTTTTTGTTCAATAAATGGTGTGTGTAAAGGATTGCTTTGGTTTATCTACGTGTGTGTGTGTGTGTGTGTGTGTGTGTGTGTGTGTGTGTGTGTGTGTGTGTGTGTGTGTGTCTGTGTATGTATCAGTCTATCTATGCATATTGCATACATTTCATTTAAAGTATTTATGTAAAGAATAATTTCATAGAAACGAGAATTACTGTGTGAATGTCTGTACCTGTGAATGTGAGACTGGCTGATGAATGTGTGGCTTGAGAGCAGCACCTTTTATCAACAGTGTGTGTGTGTGTGTGTGTGTGTGTGTGCGTTAGATCAGATGACTAAAGCTTGTATTTGTGTTAATGTTAGAGCAGGGTGTGTATGTGCGCATTTGTGCTTGTGTGTATGTTTGTGTTTGTGAGACTGAAGCCCCTCTGCCCACCGTATTCATGTGTGCTAACCCTAACCCTACATATTACATTACTAAAAACCCTTTCTCTTTTCTAAGAGTATCATTACCAAGATGATACTTGATCTCAATCATACCTCTCAAAACACTTAGCAGAAGAAATCTGGACAATGCCAGAAATAATGGGGGGTGGGGACAAATGCCCCAAATCAGGGACATATTTTAATTAATTCTCTTATAAACTCAATTGCTAGGATAGCAAGTTTTGCAACAGAACACATTCTGAAACTATATGAAGTTTGAAACTCAAATAATATGTCATTATTTAGTGACTTCAATCATCTATGATTTTCCAGAAAATCCTAAATTTTATGAGGAATAGCTCGGAAATATGAGGGAAAAATCAGGACATTCTGTTAAAACCTGGACAGTTGACAGCTATGATTTTGGATTTGTACTTGGGTTTTACTGATATAGTGCTTTTTTAGTGGAAGAAAAGTATTCAATGTTTTGTGATCGACTCTTATGAGTCATTCAGTGTTTCGTGATTCTCTCTTTCTTTTTTGTCCTACCATTTTATGATTCTCTCTCTTTTGAGTTTTCTTCTTTTCATGATGTAATGATATACACATGTATACATATATAAATATGCATATATTCCAATATATATATATATATATATATATATATAGAGAGAGAGAGAGATACACATGCATGCACACCATTGTATTAACATTAGTGTTTCACACATTTGCAAGCCTATTAAAAATCTATACTCATAAATAATTAAAAAAAATTGATGCAGACATTACATCTGTTTGTTTTGTGATGAGTAAATATCAGTATTTCAGAACAATAATCTATATTGCCTTTCATGAACAATTCGATACTAAATGGAAAGTTTATACATTATAATACCTGCATGTGCCATATTTTAAGGATAAACTAAGTCTAAAGTTTTGGAGTTCACTAATTATTTTCCTTGTAGGTTTATAGGCAAGTACTAGCCTAACCATCCTTGAGGGCCATTTTAAGCCTAGCCAATGTTCCTTTCAAAGGTGAGAATCAAACCCTGCACCTTGTGTGTGTGAGGTAAATACCTTAATCTTTATGCCAACCCAAATCACTTAGCCCTTAATAGAATCTAATTTTGTTATATATTCTTACTGGAAGTACTTCTGACACACAGAAAGGTTGCCAAACTGATTTTTTTGAAACAGAAGACATGTCCCGATTAAAGTCTAAGAATTTAATTAAAATATGTGTTAAAAAGTGTAATTGCATTTCACGCCTGGGATATTTCCCAAATATTGTGCTTTGTTGGAGATAACACTGAACTTTTGTGTCAGGATTCAAAGTCAGTAAACTATTACACAGCACACACACACACACACACACACACACACACACACACACACACACACACACACACACACAGAGTACAGATAAAACAACAAGCTTTAAGCCTCAGGAAAGATGTACTTTGTCAGGAATGCATGTATGGTGATGGACACTAAATGGAGGGTTAGTGATGTCTATATATGGTTTATTGAAATGTCATTACCATAAACTTCTTGTATGATGTAAACATATTCTTTTTTCATATTTCTGTGTTTTAGTTGCATTTATAGCTCTGGTATTATAACAGGTTTAAGTAAAATTGTTGACTTCATACGCATTAGACTGGAGTTTTATGACAAGATCAAAATATCTATATTCTTGCTATTGCTTTTAAAATACTTTTCTTGTTTCATTTGTAGAATTCATATTTATGCTGACTGAGAAAATAAAATCTTGTTATACTCTGTTTTTTACCCATAGAAACAAACACGTACAGCTATATATGTAAATTGTAATCTTATATAAAGTGTAATTCTAAATATATATATATATATATATATATATATATATATACTTCTCTAAGTCCTTTCTTTTTTCATATTCATTGGTGTTTCCAAACATATTGAGAAGCAGAAAATTAAAAATTAGACTAAAATAAGATGGTTCATTTTATTTCTAACTGTATTTGTAATTTAGTTGCATTTTTAATAATGTATAAATAAATAAAGCATATTTATTTATGATGTTTCCTACTAATCCAAAATGCAGAAAACAATTGCTAGAAAATGGAAATCAAAGTCTAAACCATCTTTACTAGCACTATAAGAATCCAATCAGATGAGGTTAGCAATAATAGTGAAGAGAGATTGGATAAGTAATTCACAAATAAACAATGGGGGGATATATGTGTATCTCCCAAATATGCAACAACGTCTAGAAGATTTAGGATCTTTGCCTGGAAGTGTTTACGTAGGTATTTATATACCCCAAGTAGACTTCAAAGAATTTTTCCTCAGGGTGATGGCAGATGGTGAAAAATGAGGTAACCGGGAACATATTTTCTGAGAGTGTAATGAGTTGGCAGACTTTAGAGTCCCTGCAGATTGTTCTGTCAGAGATACTGGGTGAGCAAATTGGTGTAACAAAGGAAATTATATTTTTGAGCTATGATACAGAATCGGGACTGCCTAGACATAGTAAGGCCTTGCTGAGTCTAATTATGGTGGATGTTAAAAAAACAATTATTAGAAAATAAAAATCAAAGTCTAAACTAACTTGACTAGAAGTAGTTAATATAATAACAGAGATAAAACAACTACAATTGGAATCTTTAGAAAAGGTTAGGAGCAAATTGCATAAGAAAAAATGGGAATCGTGGGAACAATACACGCAGAGGAAGAACAAGGTTTAAAAGAAGGCAGAATTTGAATGAGCTATGTAATGTTTGACTAAAAATGACTGGAGAGATTATAAGCAATTATAATATTTGAACTACACTTATGTCAATATGATTTGTGATATATAATGTTTGCAATTAAAATTATGTCAATATGGTTTCTTCTCATCTATATAAATGTACAATTGCCTATGTCATACTCGAACATTTAATTAAGATGTTGCTTGTTAAAAAAAAAAATCAAACAAACAAACAAAAAAGATGTGGAACATACAATGCAAATCAAAGAAAGTTTTCTTCAACAACATCTAGGGTTTCTCTTAATGTCATGCAACACATTGTAAATTGCTATGTTTTTGAAGTATTAAGTACATATGAAAATATTGCTTATTTTCATAACTACAAGCAAATGACTGGTAATATTTCCAGTGTAGTATGATATAAACCAACACTGACAGTGAATTGTCCTGTCTCCCCCATTGGTGTTTCATGCCATATACCTCATTAGCTGGTAGGTCTCTCAGCTATGAAAATATGAACATAAACTTGAAAATACAAATAATAAGTGGCAAACAAAGATTAATTTCTCCACTGCAGGATATCACAGACTAACAGTTTTAGTCACATTTTATTAATAACTACTTGCCCTTTCTAATATTGCCTATTATTAGCTAGTAAGTCACTTTGTTAAAGAAGGCAGAGCCAAAAAATTCCTGGATGTCATTAAGTGGTAAGGGTGTGAACTGGATCTTTACAAAAAGAAAGTGTTTTAGGTGCTTTATTAGAAAAGAACTGTGTAATTTGCTAAAGACTGACAGTCCCTACATTATTAAATGAGCACATATAGAGTAATATTTATGTGAGATTTTCACTTATCCTAGATATTTAATACTCCAGTGATAGAGAAAAACACTAAAGGTAGCTAGATCAATGGAAAATAATTTGAGGATGGAGGGCCACCCAGTACACAGAGTTCCTGATTATAGTGCCACTCTTTTTACAGAAAAGAAAGCTGTGGTACCCTATTTATGATAGAGCTCTTGACATTGGGGTATCGTTAATATATCTAGCCACGTTAATTGTGGTTAAAAGGGCTCAGCAAGTTTGCTTCCTGATTCAGACATGGATGCCTTTTTCCACGACTGGGTAGAGAATCATAAAAAGAGGAGGGGGTAATATTTATAACAAGAAAAGGGAAAGGCAGACATTATCCCTTCTAAGTCTCCCCAGCATAAGAAAGTAAGCTGTATTCAATGTAACAACTCAAACTGGTGAACCACGGAGGGGCACAACATCACTTGTTTGATAAAGAGGCAGTGTTACTATTCTCATCAGAGGTATATACGAAGAACATTTCGCAGGCTGATGCTCACAAAGCAGAAGGGCATATGAATGACACAGAGCTTACACTGGAGGACATCAGGGAAATAGAAGCCAATTGGCTCCATTCACATACTGAGCCTGCTTCCAAAGACAATTAGTTTTTAAAATGGTCAGGGTTGTTTTTTATTTCATTCTTGTGAATTTAAAGTTTAAAATTGTTGGCAAAGATAGCTTATGTGCAGGGGAGAGCTGGGAAGAGTTGTTGATACATCGCTGTACTATTTTCATTTGAAGGTGGTATAAACTGTACATATCATAGTTTTATGGTAATTGAAGTGACTTTGTTGTTTGGTTTATACACTGTCCAATATTACATGCATGTGTTAACATCCACAAGATAGGGCACTACTGTGGTTTGTAGGGAGATAGAAACATCATTTTGAAAGGGAATGTGTCACATTGTGATGATACAAAAATAAGGATGACTACACTAAATGTTAAACGTCTCCATAATCAAGTGAAGCTTAAGATGATTCTTTACTTTTTCAGGAGATAAAAGTCAAATCACACAATTCCTGGTTGGAAAAGTGGTGGAAAGGTAAAATATATTATAGTTGTACCACTTCACCTAAGAGGGGAGGTATGTAATTTATTACACTCATCAGTACGATGGGTGGATTTGACAAGATGGATAGAGACGGTACCCGGATTGTGTTAGGCATACAGAGTGAGACAGAAAATTTGACACTGGGATGTTATTACAGACATAACAAGGATAATACAGAGTCCTTGGATGGTTTTATAAACTGTGTCAAACCATTACAGATGGAGGTTTATTAGTTTCTGTTAGGTTGGGGTCCTTAATACCATGCTCAACTCTTGGATAGATGCACTGCCAGCAGGAGTAAAAAGAGATCTCAGTAAGACTAAGACTGTGAGATTAGCTATGGAAAATTTGAATTTGATAGATGAATATGATGTCATATATAATGACTTGAAAGACTATTCATACTTTGGGAATGCTGTAAGAAGAGATACTAGGATCAATATAATTTTACTCTCTAAGGAGCGGTACTAAATGTATGCAAATGTCAGTATTAACCAGTTTATTGTTAGATCGTGCAACGGTATATGTAGACTTGATTTTTGGGAGGGGGATAAAACCCATATATTTTTGGAAATTTGACCCCTTATACTTGGGAATGACCAATAAGAAGTCATCTCCTGTTGGATTGTGAATTATTAGCAGAATGATAGGTCTCCTAGGGGTAAGGTAGCAGAAACGTAGCTAGCATTTAAAGGGGTGGTAAGAAGAATATGCCAGAACTTTCATAAGGCTCATCTCCACACTACAAGGTTGACTCTTTTTAAAGTATGAGGTAAATGTTAAGAACGTGATAGTAAATACAAAGCTCTATGAGTACAGATCAAATATAAGAAATTTCTTAGCAAGGCTGTTGAGGTACAAAAGATACAAGAGAAAAGGGAGACTATAAAAACTTTTTTTCTGGTTGAGCTAACTGATGGGTATATATGATACAGATGAGAGTATTACTACTGACAGCCAGAAAATAAATTAATTATTTTACAGGGATTATGGGCACACACATTTATCAGTGAAAATAGTTTTTTATGCTGAGTGTTTCCATTTTTTGTCTAAAATTAATATCAAGAGGCTGCCTAATAAAGATTATCATTGGTTAAAAAAGGACATATCCTTGTTATATAGTTAACGATGAATGCTCCAAAGCAAAAGTGCCTGTTTCAGATGGTATGACACCTGACTTTTGCAAGCCATTTTTGGGGCTAGCAGGTGAGGTATTAGTAACATATTTGGAGGGTGCAGTAGTAGAGTGGTTTGCATTGCCACCTCACAGCAAGAGGTTCTCCAGTTCAATTCTCAGTTGGGGTGCCTTCTGTGTGGAGTCTGCATGTCCTCCCTGTGTTCGCATGTGTTTCTTCTGGGTGGTAAACTAGGAAAGGATAGATATTGTACCAGTAATTACCACCCAATATTATTGTTCTAGTTAGAGGTAAAAATCCATACAAAACAGAATACACAACTTAGGAGCAATTGGGCCTAGTAGAGCTGATGGTTAACTGAAAACTTACCTGAAGGAGGATGGGGAGAAGCTGTACACTGAGGAGCAGAGAAAATATCTCAATCTAAATATTTTTCACTCTGTCTATCTATCCTACAACATAGGCCATTTGCCATATGAATATACTTTGGAATCTTCCATAGGAAACCAGTACAAATGTTCAGCTGGAGTTGCACAGTAAGGAAAGGAACAAGAAACTGTGGCAACTCTGACACAGTTAATGGTGTGGATTGATAGGCCAGAGTGTTCCCATATGAAAGAGAAACAGATGACACTGGATGAAACTGAAGAGAATGTGGTACAGGAATATGCTCAGGAACTTTCTATAGAATGCCCACAAGAAACAGCGAACAAAGAATGTGCTCTCAGTTTTGAAGAAAATGATCTAAGAGATGGGCAGACATATTAAGATCAATGAAAGAAATAGACTACAGAAAATCAATAAAATCCAAAAAGTTAAAAGTTTGAAAAAACAAATGAACATAGTAATTAGGACTGCCCATAGAGGTTAATGCAATATAACAGAAGTATATTACTGGGCAGCTAAATTAATAACAGATAAAGTCAACACAAAAACAAAGAGTATTAAGGGAAAGAAAGGGGAGAAATCGATTGCCATCATGGAAGTATCAAACAGAGAAAACTGTAAAGTAATTAAGACAAGTGTCACTGTTAGAAGAGTACAGAAGGGGGAAAAGATCAACAAAAATACTTAGAGAGAGACACATGATAAAAGCAATGCACAGTATCAGAACAGATCAGGATCTATCATGCACTATCAGCACAGGCAAAAAAACTTAGAAAATATACAGATAAATATAAAGGAAAAGTACAAAATAAGCAATTTGCTGATGATCCAAACAAATTTTATAGAAAATTGGGAAATAAAGCAAAAGGAATTGAAACACCACCAAAAAAAGAAGAAATAGATACATTTTGGATAAATGTCTATGAAAATCCTGTAGAGCATAACACAGATCTTAAATGGATAGAAGAAGTAAAAGAAAGAATAAAAAGTTCATCCCATTTCATGTCCTGTACATTTGAAGTAATGGCCGGAGAGATTAAAACAAAGTTAAAGAAAATCTCCTAATTGGAAAACCCCATGGCTAGATGCAGTACCTAGCTTCTGGCTAAAAGTATTAACATCTTTACATGAAGATTTAGCCAACTATTTATATGCACACCCCAAACAGAGACCAGCCTGGTTAACAACAAGAAAAACAATACTCCTACTTAAGAGCGAACCTGCAAGCTATCCTAAAAACTATAGACCAACAACTTGCCTTCCGACGACGTATAAACTATACACTGGAACTGATGCAAACAGACTTTATAGTAATTTAGAAGAAAACTCAATCATGGCAATAAAACAAAAGGGTAATGAAAGTCATATGGAACAAAGGATCATTTGTTGTTAAATAAATCCTTTATGGAGAATGTAAAAAGGGGAATAATCTAAGTATGGCATAGATAGACTACAAAAAAGCACTTGACAGTATCTCACATTCATGGATAAAAGAGTGGTTAAAAATGTATAAGATATACCCTACACTGATTGGTTATACTACAGCAACCATGAAACAGTGGCAAACCACTCTGCAGTTAAGCCATGATAAAGGACAAATTATTATTCCGGGGATAAAAATTCAAAGGGGGATATTCCAGGATGACATTTTGTCACCACTGCTGTTTTCTCTTGCACTTAACCCATTAAGCTACGTTCTTAATAGATTAGGTCTTGGCAATAAATTGGCTCCCATAAAACAACAATGTATAAAGGCTTCTCATCTTCTTTTTGTAGATGACTTAAAACAGTATAGATCATCATATGAGGAACTGAAAGTACAACTGCAAGTGGTCAAAAACTTTTCTGATGCTAGAATGTCATTTGGTCTTAATAAATGTGCAAAAGCAATCTTTTAAGAAGGAAAACTGCAGCACATAGAAAATTCAGTTTGGGACAAGAATGTGATATAAAAGAACTTGATCAAGAGGAAGTGCATAAGTATTTGGGTATTGATGAATGATCTACAATAAAACATGAACAAATGCAAATAAAAATTAGTAAGGAATATTTTAGAAGACTAAAATTAATACTGAAAACAGCGTTGACATCTAGGAACAAAGTCCAAGCTATAAACAAATTTTCTGTTCCTGTCCTAATTTTATGTTTTGAAGTGATTGACTGGCCCCAAAAGGTGTTGGATAGGCTGGACAGGAAAACAAGAAGGATGCTTCATGATTTATTAAAATCAGTGTATAGCAAGATTATATATTCTCCATTCTGAAGGAGGTATGGGCCTCCTGGAAACTGATTACATATATAGAGCTGCAATCGAAGGCTGCATGCATATCTGCTGAACTCACAAGACTGAAAAATAAAGTTTTGAAACATGAGGAGAATAAGTCTAAGATGACTTCCCTGCTTAGTTTAGCAGAAGCATATCAGCATTAAGTGAGAATGGAAATCAAAGCAGAAGTAGATAAAAATCAGGCAGCAACTGCATGTGCCAAAAAAACAAAAGAAAGAATATAAGGTGAAGGATCAGATGAGAAGGCAAGAAATGTGGAAAATGTGTAAATATAGTTGCCAGTATAGAAAACCCTTGGAACAACCTCATGTTGATAAGGATCGAATGTAGGAGTGCTTAAGGAGAGGTGAATTTAAACCAAAGGATGAAAGGTTAATATTGGTCGCCCAAGATAGTATACTATGTACACGTTGGTTTACAAAGTCCATTCAACATGTGGGAGAAACAGACCAATGTAGGTTTTGTAAAACAGAATTGGAAACAGTCACATATCTTCTTGATGGTTTTGATATACTGATGGCAGAAGGACTCTATATTGAAAGACATAATAATGCAGCAAGCCTGCTGCACTGGGAATTGTGCAAATGTTATAATATTGAAGTAGCTGAAAAACACTGGAAACATGAGCCACAAAGCATTATAAAAAATGATGAAGTTTATATCACATGGGAACACCCATTACCAAAGGTTCAAAAATAGATGTGAGAAAACCAGATATAGTAATTCATGAAAAGACGACAGAAGTAGTATTGATCAGTGAAATTGCTACACCCATTGACTGTAGTGTCTTACGTATAGAGATACACAAAGTCATAAAATACCAGGATTTGCAGGCAGAAACAAGGGCAGTGTGGAAGAAGGATACCCAGATAGTTCCAATAGTAGTAGCAGCAATGGTCTTATAAAAAATAATTTACAATCATACTTAGATATGCTACTGACACATGTAACTCCATATGAATTGCAGAAGGAGTCCTTACTGGGCACATTGCGGGTGCTGTGAAGAGCACTTCTAACATCAAGTGATTGAAACTGTACTAATTTTATGAACTTTAATCATACTCTGACTTAGGAATGTGGTCCATTCCCATCATGGTATTAGAAACCTAAAAGACTTGGAGAAATTAAAAATAGCATAACATAGCATATTGGTAACTTACTCTATTGCTGTCTTATCAGTCTCATCTGACTCCTAGATTGATCCTGTGGTAAGTAAATTAAACCTTAGGCTGGGTAATAGCAAGGTAATGGTAGGGTAGTTGTGCACAAAGACACTAACTTGGGGACAAATAGGGGGTACTTGAGTGAAACAGAATCATACAGGAGGCAAGTTCAGAATAAAGACATTAAAGGAAAATCCTGGGAGCTGACCACTTTACCACTTTACACTAGAGTACCTGATTTCCAGATAGGAATGTAACTGATGGTGACCTGCTTCTATTAGGGATAAGGCATGTTTGAGAGGACAATAGTCAATGGAAGTCCAGAGGAGTCTGCACTACTTCTGAAAGTGCCCAAAGTAAAGGCAGAGACTATCTAAGGCAGGTGAGGTCAGTTCTAATATGATTATCCCAAGCATAGCTCTCAACCAATCAGGGACAAATTTCAACAGTATCAGGGACAAATTCAGAAGAAATCAGGGACACTTTTAAAATATTAGTGCTATTACCTTGAGACACTGACAGAATCAGAGTATATGAATTAATACACACTTTCTGAAGTAAAAGAAGTCTGTAACTCTTAGTTATTGTCATTATTCATTAAATGGAATTCGTTACCTTTCCTCCAAAAGTCATTAGTTGCAGGAGGGTTAAGAGGGACAGAGCCAAAATTCAAGTCAAAATCAGGGACAGTTGAGAAGTATGATCCCAAGAAATGTTTTCATTTTACCAGGAAAGGATCTGGTTGCAAGGTACTTTGAGGTTACTTCTGCTGTACTGAAAGAACCTTGATAAACATTTGTTTCATTATCTTCAATACAGTGAGAGGCTTTTGAGTTTGAATAATACTTTTTAATTCCATAGACCTGTATGTGAAGGCTGTCAGTCCAGGAAAACATTGTTCTGAAAGATTTTTCCATTTGGGATTGTTTATAAAGGACTGCACTCAGAGAGACTGGTAACCCAAACATGTGTTTTCTGTTGTAACCGTGAACGTAATAAATAGTCTGATTCTGTTTGCAATGTTGTACACACAGTTCTGTGTTACCAGTATTTGGCAAAAGTTAAGCCTGCTTATGTTGTCTTAATAATATTTATCTCATTTTGGAAGACACCAAGTGTACTTTCTACTTCATTCATCACATCTGTTAAATGCATTGAGCAGCTCACTTCTTTTTCTATCTACTGTGGCCAGAGAGATCTTATTCCCCCATAACCTGTTGACAGAGAAGCTGTGCATGACTAAGCAGGGAATCAGTAGAGGATCAACTGGCGGTATACCTATCGGAGAGGTTTCACAATGAGTCTTGTAGCTTCTCCAGATATTTGCTACACGTTCAGAGAGGATGGTGACATCAGCCATGTCCTTGGCTCAACCAATAGCAATGATCCTTCTAAAGCAAATTAGCAGTGCAGAGGATTTGGAATGGATAGTCATTCAAGAAGGCTGGGACAGTAGCAGATGGGCAAGAATCCTAGCATTGTACATTCAAAACTCAGACGGTAGTGGCTTTGAAAAAGAAAATAAAAAAATTGTTAGTGCAAGTAGGAGTCATCTCAGAAAAAGAAGTATGTCAAGTTCAACTGGGCTTGTTCCCAAAGGGATAAAAACTAATTAAATTATGAAAAACAAGGTATAGTTATTTGATATAAAGCATATTCTTAAATTATGGCTTGTTTCTAAATGAGTACTTTACTAAGAAAACTATGATGACTTTACTGGCATTAGTTAAGAAGTAGGTATGTCAGGCAGCCCCGCAGGATGGTAAAAGATTTAGTAGCACTAGATGATGACAAGAATCTATATAAAGAATCCTATAATTAAAGTATTTACAGGTCTGTGAATAAAGTAAAGGGGACTGCATCTGCTTTAAACTTTGGGAAGAGAGGGTCACAGGACTAAGTGTTGTGAAGGGAATTCCAAAATAGAAACCTTGTTCAGTCTAATAGGAAGGATGACAGGGTAGAGGAAGTTATGGAATGTGACCAAGCAACTACTCACTAAGACAGCTCAATGCTTCGTTAGTATGGCACCACAACATTAAAGAAATGTATAATCATGGTGGATGATAAGGAAAGTACCCAGTAACACAGATGGAGATACAGACTCAGTCTGGGAAAGTCCTACAGCTGATTGTTATGGTACCTTTTCCTAAATCCTGATGCAAAATTGGGAAGGACTTCTTTATATTTTAGATATCTTATGCAACAGTGAGACGAAACAACAGTAAGGAGTCCTGTACAAACCCTAATAAGCAAACTAAATCAATACAGTGAAATAGTCAGGATAGACCTACCCCACCCGGTCTACATGCTAAAAAAGAAATGGGAACACATAATCCTGGGGATACTATAGAGGTCCTTAGTTGCAATGAAGTATGGATAACTGTCTCCAAAAATGGAAGTTTGTGCCCATATAATGATGCCCAACAAAGATGGAGGGCACTGTTTACCTAGAGTACAGATTAGATCAAAGGAATCCCAAGTAGAAGCAAGCCCTGCAAAATAAGGAAATGGTGTGGAAGAAGGGAGAACTACAGAGAACATGTACAGCTTTAAAGCAAAAGGTTAGTGTGAAAAAGTCTTGGAGCAGACTGAGGGGCACAGAGAAAGAGAGAATAGTGTACTACCATGGATGGGGTGTGACACTGAAAATTCTTCAGGATGCTGGTGTGAGTTATCTGTTTTTCAGCAGAGAATTGGATTCAGAGATCCCTGCACCTGACATATATAGGATCATAAGATCACAGGATCATACAAAATACAAGGCAAATGAGTCTTCTGACCCTTTACACCTTGTCAGTACCTACCCTTAGACTCTACCAACTCTATCAAGGAGGGCTAGACCAATGAAGCCCAGAACGAATTTGTGACTACCCGTTCAATCACCCAGTTCCTGTTTGAAGGAAGATAATGTATCAAACTGCTTAATTTATAAAGGAAGTATATTTCAGAGGTATGGAAGATGTTGTGTAATGAACCTTTCTCTCAACCTTGTTTTATTTATTTACTGCTGATGATTAAGACCCCTTGTTCTGGTATTTGTGGAACTGTTAAATTTATGGAGATGCAAAAGAACCAGGACCACTGGGTCTATAATGGCTCAGAAGGCAAAGCATAGACCTCACCCCTGAAGTCTGTAAATTACCGAATAAAGTGACAGTTAAAGTCTTTTCTAGTGGCTTATGTCTTTTTAAGCCAGTGATCCTCTTATTTAGGAAACTTTGAGTTTTTCCTACTTGTTTGATACGCCTTGTGAGAGTCATCCCAAAGGGAATGGTGTATTCAATAACTGGCTTAATCAATTCTGAATATAATGGGGTATAGACCTCTCTGGATCTGGAAGGTATCCCCTTTGTAATCAGCTACACTAAGCAGAAGGCCTTCCTGACTGCCACTGTTACATGATGATCAAAGGAGAGGGAATTATCAGCCCAAGTACCATGGTCTCTAACAACAGACAAACTTTATTTTCTGAAGTTGCTGGACTTTCAGTTATGTTCCACAGAGTTACAGATAGTTTTAGAAGCCGTACCCTATGGGCCTTTTCCATGCAACTGTTTAATAAATCAACCGGAAAATAAAGCGCACTGTATCAGAATGCTTGTTGGCCATATACTGTTTTGAATATCAGACAGTAATTATGTAGTTCTGAGATAGAAATAGTTTCAGTTGTGGTATAAAGATGAATATAAAATGAGTAGCATCATGCTAAGGAAACAGGAAAATAAAATAAAAATAAAACTAGTGCAGGGTGGGAGTGAGATGGGAGAAGAGACAAAGGAAATAGGGGAAATAAAGCAAAAAAACACAGTTAAGGATAGCATATATGACAGTGTAGGCTGCTTTCCTCACCCCCTCCATGTTCCTGACCTGCCACTGCTAGGGATAGTACCTGGAACATCAAGGTAAAATTATGTATAGAATTAGCCCTAGACAGCAGAAATACAAAGGGGGAAAAAGTAAAAGAAAGATCACTGTTAATTTAGCTGTATTTCGGAAAAGTAAAAGTATAGCTTAATGGATCAGCAGGATTTAGTAATAAAATTGCTTTGCATCACACTGAATCAGGAAGACAGAAATATATGTAAAAGAAAACAAAAGGAAGCTGGAAAGAAAATTAAGGAAGCACAAGTGATAACATAAGAAACACAGTTAAAGGAATAAAAAATGATGGCAACATCATTTATTTAGAAAATTGTTTTTTTTTTTTTGTGGATAAAAATAAAAAAATATCCAGAAGAAGAAGAAGAAGAGACAGTTTTTTCTTATCTAGCTGTGTGAAAAAGAAAAAGAAAATAAATTGGCCGTGGCAGTCCTGAAGGAAAAAAAAAAAGGCAACCGAAAGTTTGCCACTTCAATTGTAGCCGATTGCTCTATGCGAGAAGCAGAAAGAGAGTAATATCAGGAGTCCAGAGTCTACATGGGTTATAAAAAATGTGCTATGCTATGTAAGGGGATACTGGATGTCATACTAAGGGCCTCTTTTTGCATCTCATTAGAATGCATATCTACCTATATGTCTATCTATCTATAAATAGACAGATGGCAGACTTTTTTTCAAATGTCAAAGGCAGAGCTGACATAGCACTAGCAGGTATGTCAGTACTTGAGTACCGTTTATCTTTATTGCTGTATTAGAACATACATTGTTTCTTTTTCTGTGTCCGTCTTTCCTTCTCTTCATCTGTCTCTCTGATTTCTGTTTGGTGGCAAACCACCACCATCTACATGTTGCACGCTGAACATCTTACAGTTCAGTGCTACTTTATTTCTGTCTTTGGATTAAGAGAGACTAATACATTTGAGTCATTACATGGCTGACAAGGGCATTGCCACTTGCAGTGGGGACTGGTTGGGCAGTCACTGAAGTTGGCATTCCTAGTAGAGTATGGGAATTACACGTTTCATCATCAGGTGTACCATGAAAGCAGATAGATAATGGGCACCCCCTTGTGTTTCCCCTCTGTGCCTTCCTGTGATGCAGAGAAAATATCAGCACACACTTGGAGGTAATTGCTCCAGACAGAATTTTGATATCAAGATATTCTAATGTGTCTGAACCACCAGCAAAAAATTTACAATGAGCCATAGCCAGAAATAATTTGGGTACACCGGGTAGTGAATACGCTCTATCTGTTATATTCATAGGTAGCTCAAAGTAAAGGTGACTGGAGGCTCCTGAGATGTGAGAAACCACCATCTTCAGGATAAATGTGGATATAGGTTCCTGAGTATAGATTATATATCTTCAGATAAAAGGTGTCTGAATTTGTGGCCTTTATAATTAAGGGTACTTTTCCGTTATTGGGGCAACAGGTCTAATAGAACTCTGTACTGTATATTGCTGTTGAGGGTTGAAGTGGATACTTTTACAAATACATAGGCTGGCATAAGCAGAAACATTTCTGTGTACTGACAGTTGAGAAGGAGTGATATGTTATATAGCTTGGATTATATCACCTCGAGGATTTTGTAATTTTGCTGATAACGGAAAACTACCTTTTTTCTCTCCTGCTTGTATTTTTCATTCTCGTTACATATTCAAACAAATCAACACTTTCCATTTTTATATCTGTCTTAGTGAAAGCTACAACTTGGATGTATGTGGTTTAAATGCATTCAGATTTGGAATATTTTGTAAATGTGTTAATACTCTTCTGCATCCCATTGTAAAAAAAAGGATGCTGGGAAATGAAATCTTTCCTCAGCTCCTTAGTGTACAAACCAGCAAGGCGGAAAATAATAAAAAAAAATGATAGCAAACCAGATGCAGCACCTTTTAACCTGTAGAGCTCGTATCAACACTTTCTGAGATCTGCTGAGAGTGAAAGTGTCTAACGTATTTAGGAGGGTTTACACCTATATGAAAAGAAGGAACACAAAAGAAAGATAAGAACACTGCAATGGTAATGTTTAAAACCAGTAAGTTGATGGAGAATTTCTCTGAGATAAGAGTTGTTTCATTTGGCACTGTCATCCCTTATTTAGCTATTATTTTATTCACTGTCAGTTGGCTTTCTACAGGTTAAGACCATATTTATCCACATCCGAGACCTAACGTTGTCTTAAGTTTTTGATTAATTGTCTGTGAAATCTACCAAGGATGCAATAGAAAGGCAGTACAATGTTCATAAATATAACATTATAATATCATTTTAAGTATAATATTCAGGGGTATTTGGAGGTCCTTTCTGACAACAGACCATTGGCCTGGTGTGGGTGGGACAAACCCGATCAACCATGTAAGAAGTGCTAAGATTCCAAGTGTGCTTTAGACCTGTTGTCCCGATAATGGAAAAGTACCTAATTAAGTTTTGCTGTAAGAGAATTGCTACTGAATTGTGCTGTTTACTCAGCTTCTAATATTTCTAACATCAGGCTGTCAGAAAATTTATAGAATTTCACCATGGGCATCAAACACACCATACCTCTTAATTCTTTGCCCAAGAGAATAAAAACAAAATTAATGGTAGGGCAAAAGCCCAACCTTAGGGCATTTTTTTAAATATTACTCTAACTCACTTAAGAGGTTTTGCATCAACATGTATTTTCTGAACAATAAGAGGTATAACACTTGAATGGCTGGCATTAATGAGACTGTAATCAACTCATCCAAAACTGTATGAGAGACAGCAAAAATGTAAGGCAATTGAAAAATTCTGCAAAATCAGGGATAGTTGGCAGGTAAGAAAACACCACACACACACACACACACACACACACACACACACACACACACACACACACACACACACACACACACACACATACATGCACACACACTTGCACTTTCTGCTGACTTTAGAGAAGTACTAGGCTTTTGTTTTAAATATTTCTCTCTATGGGATCATTATTTTCTCTACAGCAGTACATTTTAACCATGTGGCCTTTTGTGTTACAAGAAATCAAGGAAACAGAACAGAACAGAAACAGCATGGAATAAGCATGATAGCTCAGCCATCTGTTTGCAGTATAGAACTATTGACTTTTTGACATGTTGTTTGTTTGTACTTGTTAGAAAGCTGTTATAATGACCCAAGGAAATTTATTTACAGAACTTCTATGATAGTAATGATTTGTTTACCAGGAAATGCAGGTCAGGATGAGAACTCCAGTGAGACCTAAAACAAGCAAATGATATGAAGGAAACAAAACCCATTTCTTTTCAGCACTTCTCAATGCATCCTGTTTATTCATATATGTAAAACATAATTATATTGCATTTCAGTCCGTGGTAAGCCTTGTCTAAATCTTATTAAATGTAACTTAGTGAACTCAGCCAAAGTTATTTCACATGTTCAGAATTTCAAGAAATCTGTCACAGCCATCACCTCTGAATGGTAGCTATGCCAATTTTGTGCTAAAATACAGTGTTCGTATAGATACCTGCTGGAAAACCTTTTATTGTACAGTCTAGCATACTTGTATTTTAACATTAGCTCTAATACTCTGAAGTGATTCTAAACTAATTTATATATTTGCTGCATAATTTTCTTTCACTTTAGATCATTTAAATCAGGGAGATGGGGTGAAAGATAATGTCCTTGGCAGTGGTTATATGGTAGTAGAACTTTGGGATATATATCAGGGGAATGGGAGTTGGTCAGAAGGATGGGGCGGGGGTAAAAGATGAAGAGGAATGGAGGAATACCAGGTAGATTGAGGACAATTTATGTTATAGTGTACCGATTGTGGTTTTGCTTTAGGTTACTTTAAAAGGCTTATGGTATGCATGATTATTTGTTACCTGGACATGAATAAAATTAAGTTGTCAGTAAACATCCAACTCTTCCTGAAACTAGATGCACATGATCTATATAAAAGCTTGTTTGTGTATCTCAGTCTTTCAGCGTGCTTCATCGAGTGATGGAACAGTGAACAATGACACTCTTAAAGATAAACACTGGTAGAACAGTGGAATTCTGCAGTGTGAGAACAGAGGCACAGCTGACAGATACAGAATGGACATGTCAGACAATGTGATGGATTGCCTTGGCTGAGTGACCATGGAAGTAGATTTGTGGAGGACAGCACATTTGAGATATACTGCTACTAGTGAAGCTTTCAGCATCAGCCTGCTCAAAGACCAGATGAGTCAATAGAGCACATAAACAGTGAAATAAAATGAAACTATGTGAAGTCATAATAACAAGTAGCTGGCATGCAGAGGTGATATTGTCGCTAGATTAGTAAATAAGAATAGACTGACACTTGTCAGAAAATGTAAAAAAATGCTGTGTTTGTCTTATCTGTGTGCAATATAGCCAGGGCAGGTATTCAGAAAAAAGGCAGTATATAAGGAAATGGATCAGTTAGGTCTGCCAAGATTAATGACTAACTAACTAACTAAATAAAAAATAAAGTCACCCAGATAAAGCAGATCAGGCATAATGTGATATTTTCTCCTAGTTTTGTTATAAAATGTTTCTCCAAAAAGTTTGACCAAAATTATAATTTTTTTTTTCCATTGAAACCTTGTTTTTTTATAAATTAATATGCAGAAACTGCCTTTTTATTAATCTGAAAAGCATTGTTTCAGTATTTTGAAGTCTATTTGTATGTATATCAATTAATTTCGCCCAGCCTTCACATGACATTTGATGAACCCATGGCTGGCACAAATGAGAAAATTTATAACACATTTCAGCCAAAAACATAAAGCAGAATAACAAGACTATAACACTGACTTCAAAATTTTATTTAACGTAAATTAATGGTACATGAGTTAAAAGTTGTATGTAAATATAACTAGTAGAGGAAAAAGCAGAGAAAATTAAAGAAAGGTAAAATACTTAAATGTAAGATGCTTCACCTATCAAAAGTATATAACATCTTCCATTAGTTGTACAGCAAAAGGCACATATTAAATGACTGCTGTACATTTGTGAGAATTGATTTAGTTGGATCAGACATAACATTGATGGTTTCAATGCTATGTTAGCATTGCAGTCTAATTTGGAATTGTTGGAATTCGGTAAGTAGGACTACAAAAACAAGGTAGACACAAAAAGAAGTAGTAGAGAAGAAATGTTCTCACGTGGAAAAGAGTTAAATGACCATAACACTAAATAAATGTTTGTTTCTGCTTTTAAGAGGGCAGACTTTATAGATAGCATTTACTAGAGTGAAATTATTTAATCAAACCATATATTTAGTAACACAACCAAACCATCTTTAGAAATTTGTAGTGTGTGTGTGTTACATATTTTTATATCTTTTGATGTAGTGACAGTTACTTTTGTGATGTGAAAAAAATGTTTTGATTGGTTGTGTAAAGTTTTGGTTATAGATATGTTTAAACATTCAAAAGTTACTTTTAAACCGTGACGTTGTAGGTAGCATACGTTTTGTGATAACGTACTGCAAATGGCAATATTAGGAGCCCACATCAATGACATTCAAGGGGCCCTATACATTCTTGTTGTTTTTAATATCCTTTCTAGATGGTTTCAACAACTTTGTCTTATGCCTATAGGCCATGAAATAACATGGTATAATATTTCAGTTCCCATTTTGCAGCTACTTTTGTTGCCTGCATGTGAAATCAGTATTTGTGGTTACTTTTTAATCTACTGGATTAGTAAATGTATTGGTACAATCACTCCATTAAAAAATGCTTAAAAGTAAATGAATTTTCAGTACACGCCAAAACAAATTAAATCAAACATATGAATTTTAAGGTGGTTGGTGGATTGACAAAGGAAATACCAGGCTATTTCTTTCAGTTTCAAAAAAAAAAAAACCTTTGCACTCTTCTAATCTTAATGCTTGTAAGGATCTCCCATTCCTTGAAAACAATACATAGTACTATTTATTTATACATTTATGTGGGTTATGCTGCTTTTTACTACATAAATGTAATATCTTGTTTGCACCCCTCTAAAAAAGCAAGAAAAAATGTACAGTAATAAAGAGATGACTCCAGCTAGATATATGACTACTTTTAACAGAAGAAGTAACCTAGTTAAACAAATTATTTCAAGAAATTGGATAATGTTATTAGCCTCAGACGAAATAAAAGTTATTGTGGGTGATAAACCATGTTTTTCTTATAGAAACATGAAGACTATCAAAAGTTTATTGTGTTATAAAGATTTTCATAAACCTAAGCCTATGACGTTGGCTACTAAGCATGGCACTTTTCAGTGTTTTAACTGTATTGCTTGTATACAGATGTTTGGAAATGGTAGTGATATGTTCACACATCCTAGTACTGGTCAAGTATTCAAGTTTAAAATTTCAGCCACTTGTAACACTTCAGGTGTTATTTATTTGGCTACGTGTAAATCCTGCACCTCGTTTTATGTAGGTAAAACTATTCGTAAGCTGAAAGATTGTGTTATTGACCATAATTCTGAAATCAGACGATGTTGTGAAAATAATGCACTATATAAGCATATTAGTGCTCATGGCCCTGAACACTCATTTAAGTTTAGAGTTATTGATTTTAACTGTCCTAGTGCCAGGGATGGAGATTTGAATAATCGCCTTGAGACTAAGGAATTTGAATGAATTTTAAGATTAGCTGCTGATTCACATCCAGGAATTAATAGCAAGGTTAGTTTAAAACCAATTTTAACTAAATTATGTAACACTATTAAGTGATTTAATAAAGTTTCATTATGTTGTATGCACTTTATGATCTGTTATCACATGATTATTGGCTGCTGATCATGTGAGTTTTTAGACCTGTATATAAGCTCTCAATATGCTGACTTGATTGTATTAGTATTGAAGAAGGGTTCTGCCTGAAAGCTTTGCTTTTGCTATTAAAGTGGTTTTTCCCACAAGTTTGTGCTTTTTGCTCTACGTTCTGCAGCTGGTTTTTGGTCTACTTTCGTTTGCTGTCATTGGGAATACCTACTTCAAGGTCTATCTTGCAGCCCGTAGTCATCTTTGACATTATAAATGGATTTAAACTCTCTCAGATCCCTTATTGATGTGGAGAATAATCCTTTATTGAACTTTACAGAAGCAGTGAATACTGCATCTGAACCTACAGCTGATTTGGACAATGTTGCTGAATTAAATAGAGTATTACAACTTCTGGAAAGAAAGGTAATGGCATTTAAGAGGATGCAATGGCAACATTTTAGTTTCTTAGCATATCTTGATAAAGGCATTGTCCCACGTGGACTCAGGATCCTTAAAATGCCTTCATATGGCAATACCTTTCCAGAATTACTTAAATCATGGCAAGAGTTGAACATTAAGCTATCTTTAGACTATATGTCTTTAATGAATGACTTCTTTATAAAAATCGAGGAAGAATATAAGCGTGAAATTTTTGCACTCAAGAATACTATTTTAGAAATGACTGTATTTCCTAAGGTTATATCTTTATACCAGCAAATGCTTGATAGAATTCAAGCTTTTGAGGTTAGGATGGAAGCTACCAAAACACAGAAGCTCCAACGTGACATAGGTGATTTTTTAAAAGGGAATATCTTCTCTTGGCCCAGAACTGAGAATTCGCGTACTACTGCTTATCGTAAAGTTCCTGTAAGAGAAGGACTTGATTCCCTGGACACTTTTGACAATATTTCTTCAAATAACAATCTTCCTTCTACACCTTTAATATCTGGAACACCCCCAGCACTGGTTACGAATGAGCCTGTTCCTATGCTATCATGCTCCTCATCCAACAGTGCATGTGCGCCCACAGGAAGCAAGAACAAGCGTGATGGTAGTCTAAATGTGAACACGAACACTACAGCCACCAAAAAGACACAACAACTAACTTTGAATTTAACTAATAAACGGTTTCAGCTGGAGCACGCTGAAACTGTTGTGAATAGATCACCCAGGTCTAGAGGTTCACCTGCAAGGTTGTATGCAGCACAGGCATCCTTAACAAACAAACGTAAAAGCGAGAGCCCTTTAGGACTCAACAAAGTAAGTCACAAGTAGTTGTGGCACTGAATTTATCATCATTTGAGCTAAATCCTGCTCACCTCTCCCTTTTAGATAAAGGATTTAAATTTATACCATCTTGTAGTGATAATGTTGTGTCTGCACTAACTGACTTAAAGTTGTTTGTTCAGAACTTGAGTTTGAAACTAATGTTTGGTAAATCTAACTATATGGGAGATAGTCTAAAATGACGAAGTACTTTTATCCCAATTAATGCACCCATATTGAATGCATTTCATGATGTGTGTGAACTACAAATAAGAGAATTATATCTACGGCCCATGAGGAATAAGAATTTTAATCTGAGTTTTGCAGAATATGAAGCGCTTAAAAGTTTACAAAATAATAATGACATTGTAATAAAGCAAGCAGATAAAGGTGGTATGCCTGTTATTATGGACCGAGATAAATATTTTTCAGCTGTTTCCTTACTTTTGAATGATGAAAGTGCATTTAAAATAGTTACACATGCAGATGTAAAGAAATGTGTGAGTTATGTCAATATGGTAGTATTTGAACTTCAGCTTAATGGTGACATTGACCTTGATTTGTTTCATTTTTTAACTGTACCTTGTCCTTTGATACCTCATCTGTATGGTATCCCAAAAATACATAAGTCTATGGACAATCCACCTATGAGACCTATTGTCTCAGGTGGAGGCTGGATTACAGAACCTGTTTCAGTTTACTTGCACAAACAGCTACAAACACACCTACTTAATTGTAATACCATTCTTAAAGATACACATGATTTGTTGTCTAAGTTACAGCAATGGTATACTAGAAATGAGTCTGACATAAAAACTAAAAAGCATTATTTGGTTAGCCTTGATATCGTATCTTTATTTACTGTCATTCCTAATGATGCCGGACTTGAGCTTCTGAGGGAATTCCTAATAACACAACCTAACCCTGACTACAAATCCATTGACAACATTTGTTGTCTTATGGATGTTGTTTTAAAAAATAATATCTTTATGTTTAACGAAACTTTATATTTACAGTTAACAGGAATAGCTATGGGTACCTCAGTGGCAAACAGATACGCCAACTTAGTCCTTTATCAATGGGAACATAAATATCTGTACAGCAATATGAATCTTTCTACCTACATTAGTTTCTACCAATGATTTGTAGATGACTGTTTCATTGTTTGGAATGGTGCACTTCATGATCTGGATGTTTTTGTTGATTATTTGAATTCCACAACTGATTATCTGAAATTTAAGATGCAAGTATCTGAAAATATAATGTGTTACTTAGATGTAAAAATTCAGCTGAATGATGGAATTCTTAGCACTTCAGTCTATAAGAAGGAAGTTAGTTGTTGCAAATATTTGTATTACAGTAGTATGCATGCCCCACATATCTTCAGAAGTGTGGTAAAATCACAATTTATTAGGACAAGCAGGCTCAATACAGATGATGATGTATTTAAATCTCAACTTGATGATTTGATAGTTGATTTTATTTCGAGTGGCTACGATGTTCAGCTACTTGATAAGCTTAGAACAGATATTTTAGAAGCTAGGAGGACTTACTTGAAACCTATTAGCTTTACTCAAGGGGATGCTATTTTGCCAACTATATCACAAAAAAATAATAACAGTAATAAAGAGATGACTCCAGATAGATATATGACTACTTTTAACAGAAGAAGTAACCTAGTTAAACAAATTATTTCAAGAAATTGGATAATTTTATTAGCCTCAGACGAAATAAAAGTTATTGTGGGTGATAAACCATGTTTTTCTTATAGAAACATGAAGACTATCAAAAGTTTATTGTGTTATAAAGATTTTCATAAACCTAAGCCTATGACGTTGGCTACTAAGCATGGCACTTTTCAGTGTTTTAACTGTATTGCTTGTATACAGATGTTTGGAAATGGTAGTGATATGTTCACACATCCTAGTACTGGTCAAGTATTCAAGTTTAAAATTTCAGCCACTTGTAACACTTCAGGTGTTATTTATTTGGCTACGTGTAAATCCTGCACCTCATTTTATGTAGGTAAAACTATTCGTAAGCTGAAAGATCGTGTTATTGACCATAATTCTGAAATCAGACGATGTTGTGAAAATAATGCACTATATAAGCATATTAGTGCTCATGGCCCTGAACACTCATTTAAGTTTAGAGTTATTGATTTTAACTGTCCTAGTGCCAGGGGTGGAGATTTGAATAATCGCCTTGAGACTAAGGAATTTGAATGGATTTTAAGATTAGCTGCTGATTCACATCCAGGAATTAATAGCAAGGTTAGTTTAAAACCAATTTTAACTAAATTATGTAACACTGTTAAGTGATTTTATAAAGTTTCATTATGTTGTATGCACTTTATGATCTGTTATCACATGAATATTGGCTGCTGATCATGTGAGTTTTTAGACCTGTATATAAGCTCTCAATATGCTGACTTGATTGTATTAGTATTGAAGAAGGGTTCTGCCCGAAAGCTTTGCTTTTGCTATTAAAGTGGTTTTTCCTACAAGTTTGTGCTTTTTGCTCTACGTTCTGCAGCTGGTTTTTGGTCCAATGTCATGAGTTCCTGAAAAGCCACCATTACATATGAAACAGAAATGAGAATCATTCTTTCCAGGTTTCCATTATCCGTCATTTGGTGGCCACAGAATCTAGTAAAGCTATTTTTGTGATACAATTTAGATGGAATGTTTCTTCCCAGCAACAAAATTTCATAAGTCAAAGTTAGGCTGACGGATGCTATGTTGTAGTAGAAAAATATATACTGGAGCCACCAGAGGAAAATTTCCTTACATCCTTATAATGAACTTTCTGTCTGCAACCATGCTGAGATAGTCTGGATATAAATGTGAGAGAAGAAAGTGTTCAACATATACAAGGGTCTTTGAAAAAGGTTTTATATATATATATATATATATATATATATATATATATACATATATATTGGGGGGTGGAGGGCATAGCCACCACCTAGGTGTTTTTTTTTTTTTTTTTGCTCTGGTGTGTGTTTCATTGGAGTTTTTGGACAAGTGTTTACTTGCCCTGGGAAAAAATCAATGTTTTCACCATTTTCATCTCGTAAAAATGAAATTTGATGATATGGCCTTTCGAATATTAGAAGTAGATCCATATATATATATATATATATATATCTATATATATATATATATATATATATATATCAAAATATTGATAAAAGTGATGTTATAGCAAGGAGGGCTATATGCCCTTATTTGTAACCTCAGATTTGGTACACATAAGTAACATGAAGTATGGGAGGGGGCTTTGAAAAATCATTGAGATTGAATTTGCTCAGTTTTTGTTGATACTTTGAGTTTAGATATTTTTCATCAATATTTTGAATATAGAAATTATGAACATTAGATCAGTTGAAATAGACACACACACACACACACACACACACACACACACACACACACACACACACACACACACACACACACACACACACACACACACACACACACACACACACACACATACCTTCTGCTGAATTATGCATCTGTTAGGTAGCCATATATATATTTTTTGTATGGATTCCAAAGATTCTTCTACTTGGGCATAATGGAAAAGTTTTTGCTGCCATTTATTTTTTACTTTATCCATGTGGGTTGTTGACCTGTTGACAAAGGAAGAATCAAGTTTTGCTAAAGCCCCTTTATAAAGCATTGCAACAGAGCATACAAAATTAGAAAAAACAATCTGTAAGCCTTAATGAATTAAATACAAAGACAATTCCACAGTATGTTCAGTTAAGATTCTCAGAAGCAGATGACGGTACTTTCTTTAATCTAATATCTTGATGTTTGCTATACTTAATGTTGAAGTACTGCCAGATACATAAGGTGAAATAAGACTGAGGGAAGGATGATGCCTTTAGTTTGGGGAGGTGATACTTCAACAGAATGAGGAAGGAATTAGTAATTGGGATAATTTAACATTGTTTGCATAAAACCTAAATTTAAAACAGATAACCTTAGTTTGAAAGCACTGCATAAAGAAAACATTTTTGATTAACTTAATGTGTCACTCTCCTGTTACTAGTAGGTAAATATAATCCCACCCTGGCACTAGTAGCTTAATATCATCTTGAACTAATGTATATTCCCGTGGATTCAGAAACTTGAATTCTTCATGACTTTTGCACACTAATTTTATAACTGAAAACTGAAGTATATAACTTAGATAGTTCAAAAGAAAGAAAGAAGAAAAAAACTTACTGATATAAGTTATTGTTAATGATAAGTAATTTGCATATATGGCAATTTAACAATATGTTGTAGTATTTTGATTAGGTGAATACCTGGAGTTTTGTTTATAACTACAATGAGGAGATATGGGAATAAAGAATGTAGGGAATAACAGGCAGCCTCCACAGATGGCATTGTATGAAACAGAGGTTCTAGAGTTCATGTTGTTAATACTTAGAGAAAAGGAGGTATAATAGAAGTTAAATTACTGGGTTCGTGTCTTTGCCTGGAACAAAAGCAAATTGATTAAATGAAATCAGATTAGAGATGTGCTGAATAAGAGTGTTGGTAATAATTTTGTCAAGATTTTGTATCAGCAACTCAGTTGGTCATTAATGTTATATTTTGTTAACATCTTCACCTTGTTTGGGAATTAGAAGCTAAACTAATGTATTAGCTTGCAATCCAGTTGGAAAGTATGTAGTTTAAAACAGTTACATAATAAAGGTGGTAGCTGAATTTCAAGATAATTACAAATCTCATTGTTTAACATGTCCAGTCCTGACGTTTCGTCATTTGATAATCAGCTAATACCCTCTGCTATTACCACCAAAGCTATTTGGAATGGAGAATATATCATTTCTTTAGGTCTTTAAAAATTGCATTCTTCTATTGCATAGCTGAACTTCAAAAAAATCTCATGATCATATTTTAAAAAGATATTAATGACTTAATTTAAATCATTGTGTTTTTTTTTATTATTGCATGTAATACGTGTCATAACATTTGTAGGTTTTATTTTCTAATAGAATATAACATACATTTCACATATTAATCAGCATTCAGATATTGTGATAGCCTACACAGAAAGCTTATGCTTTGGTGTTGCATGTTTAATACATTCGTACGTTGTATCGGAGGTTGCTTTGAATTGGTGCTTATTTCTGATAATTAACCTCATTACATTTATCATTCTGCAGTAAGGAAGTAGTAAGTTTCCTTAACTTTTTGTGTGCTTTTTCAAAATGCTAGCTAAAGTTTATAAATAATATAGAAGATAAACCCCAGATGTTGCTCAGTTATGAAAAAAGATACTGGATTAATTATTGTTATTAATAGTCCAAACTATGTTACTTTTAATGAAATTAATTGTGCATAATTATGATAGACATTCTTTATTTTAAAATATCTTCTGGTGGAAGTAAATTCACACCTAACCCTCTTGTTTTATGTTTTTTTTTTCTTTTTCTCAGAAGTTATCTCTAGTGTGCCAATGTCAATGTCTGGGGATAGATCTCTTTAGTTAAGTCTCCCTCCAGTAATAGGTACAACACCCTTGCCAACAGATTGGAATTAAGTTGTGTCATTCTTTAATAATAATTATGGCAGTAAGTAAAGAAGGGAAACTTTAACTGCCAAATTTGACGTATTAGTATTTCAAGCAGAAGGTTGCATAAATGTGTCTGTTTATATGATGTTTAAAGCATTTGCATTTAGAATTTGACCACACTAATAAAATCCTTCCAGCTTGTATAGTAGGTCAGCAATATGGATAAATCTTTTCTGAAATAAGTAGTAGGACTTATAATTTTAGTAATTTAAATACTAATCCAAGACAGAATTCCTTTTATCTTAATATGTATGCACTGTATTCTATGAAATTCAGAAAAGAATTACTGATAATAACTGGGGAATTTTGTCTTCTTTTCTTGACTGGGAAGAATGAGACTGAATTATGTATATATACACCAAATAAGAATTTAAAAGAGTGACTAGAAGGTAAGCAAATTTTGAGGATTAATCCTTGTAGGATTAGCAGTTTCTAAAGATTATAGGATTAAGGGAACATTTTTTTGCAGCTGTTTGCAATATACATAAGGCATTTTTATAGGCAAGGCCAACATAATTTTTTAATGAGATAATGTTTTGGTTTAATTAATCTGTTACTGTTAAGACTTTTTAATGGATGAAGCAATTTTGCCACTATTTTTTGTCTCATTAAAAATATTATCATGAGTTTACAATTTAGCTGCTGATGCCATGACTTTACAGGTTTTTGAACTAATTAAAAAAAAAAAGTATAGCATGGAGCTGATAGAAACTGCATACCAGTTTGTTAGATTAGTAGATGAAAACATCAATCATTCATATGTCAGAAGCAGATAAATACAATATCAGTCCAGTATGAATACCAAAGTGACAGATATCTTTGGGAGCAGTTCAAACCCAGTGTATATTCTGGTAGAATAATTTGTTTTGAATTTGCCGTAACTGATACACATAGATCTATGTGTTCTGCTACTTTTGCCGGATGGTGCTTTCATCAGTATCTGTTTAGCTGACACAATTTGATCAACTAAAGAGATGGTCAACACCTGTCGACAAAGTAGCACAGTGGATGGTTATCAGGTTTGGTGAATTTGTCTTTTCTCCCAGTAATGTGTGATCTCAGAGTTATTATATGTAATTAGCAGGAGGTGTGGGAGCACGGGGTGGGGGTGGGGGGGGCTTGTCCTCCCTGCAAAAATGATATTTTCTTTTGTTGTTTTCTCTTTTTCTTGTTGCATTCACAAGATTCATTCTCAGTGCACACCATATAGTTGCTTTTCGACATACATAATGTCAGTCATTTGGTGTCGACATTATGGACATTGATATTAGTGTCTCTGACAAATGTAGTAAATTCATATGCAGTGGATATAAAAAGTGTACACACCCTTGTTAAAATGCCAGGTTTCTGTGATATAAAAAAATGAGACCACAATAAATCATTTCAAAACTTTTCTCACCTTTAATGTGACCTATAACCTGTACAATTCAACTGAAAAACAAACAAATCTGTTAGGGGAAAAAATATAAAAAAAAATGTGCAATAAGCTGGTTGCATAAGTGTGCACACCCTTAAACTAATACTTTGTTGAAGCACCTTTTGATTTGACAGCATTCAGTCTTCTTGGGTACAGACCAGCCATCAATTAAAGAGACTCTGATTAACCCCAAAATAAAGTTCAGCTGCCCTAGTAGGATTTTTCTGACATTTACTCAGTTGCCTGCTACAGCAAAAGCCATGGTTCACAGAGAGCTTACAAAGCATCAAAGGGATCTCATTGTTGAAAGGTATCAGTCAGGAGAAGGGTACCAAAAAATTTCCACAGCATTGGATATACCATTGAACACAGTGAAGACAGTCATCAAAAAATGGAGAAAATATGGGACAACAGTGATGTTGCAAAGAATTGGACGTCGCTCCAAAATTGATGAAAAGACATGACAAAAGCTTCTCAGGAAGGCTGCCAAGAGACCTACAGGAACACTGAAGGAGCTGCGGGAATTTCCGGCAAGTACTAGTTGTGTACTACATGTGACAATAATCTCCCGTATTCTCCATTTGTCTGGAGTAAGGGGTAGAGTTGCAAGACAGAAGCCTTTTCTTACAGAAACAAACATCCAGGCCCAGCTAAAATTTGCAAAACAATACATCAAGTCTCCCAAAAGCACATGGGAAAATGTGTTATGGTCTGATGAGACCAAGGTTTAACTTTTTTGGCCACAATTCCAAAAGGTACATTTGGTGCAAAAACAACATTTTGCATCACCAAAAGAACACCATCCCCAGGGTGAAGCATAGTGGTGGCAGTATCATGCTTTGGGATTGCTTTACTTCAGCTGGAACTGGGGCTTTACTCAAGGTGGAAGGGAATTATGAGCAGCTCCAAATACCAGTCACTTTTGGCCCAAAACCTTCAGGCATCTGCTAAAAAGCTGAAGACGAAGAGGAATTTCACCTTTCAACATGACAATGACCCCAACCATACATCTAAATCAACAAAAGAATGGCTTCACCAGAAGAATATTAAAGTTTTGGTATGGCCCAGCCAGAGCCCAGACCTAAATCCAATAGAAAATTTGTGGGGTGACCTGAAGAGGGCTGTGCAAAAGAGATGCCCTTGCAATCTGACAGATTAGGAACACTTTTGCAAGGAAAAGTGGGCAAATATTGCCAAGTCAAGATGTGCCATGCTGATAGACTCCTACCCAAGATGACTGAATGCTGTAATTAAATCAAAAGATGCTTCAACAAAGTATTAGTTTAAGGGTGTGCACACTTATGCAACCAGCTTATTGTACGTTTTTTATTTTTTATATTTTTTCCACTAAGGTTTGTTTCTTTTTCAATTGAATTGTACAGGTTGTAGGTCACATTAAAGGTGGGAAAAGTTTTGAAATTATTTATTTTGGTCTCATTTTTTTATATCACAAAACCTGACATTTTAACAGTGTGTGCACCTTTTAATATCCACTATATGTATGTATATATATATATATATATATATATATATATATATATATATATATACACACACACACACACACACACACACACACACACACACACATATATATATATATATATATATATATATATATATATATATATGTAAAGAATCTGAATGTTCTTTTTCTTCTGATTCTTAACAGAACTTGACAATGATGTTGTGCCTTTTTTTAGATATAAATGTTTTATTCAAAATGCAAAAATAATACCAAGGGTATCCTCATACTGACTAGGTTGGTCAATCAAGTCATGTCTGATTGATGGGCTAATTTATCAAAATTTTTTACTTGAAAAATAATTGCTGTTCACACACCCCTTTGTATGAGCTTCAACCTGTGCACTCCATTATTTAATATCCTCTGAGGCTGCATAACCCAGAAGTGTAACTAAGATCAGGCAAAGGAGACAGCTGACCCAGACTCAAGGTGGCAGGGGGTATGATTGGGAGAGTGGTCAGATCTGACATGCTTCCATCTGTGATATTTAGACTGTAGCAAGACACTTGTCACATTTGTAGCAAGTGACATGATACAAATTAAAATATAGAACCTAAAAAAAAACACTCGATGCACAAATAAATTTGACCACAACTCACTCCAGAGATCTCAGCACCTGTACTGTAGTCCGCTGAAGAAAGACTTCACCAAGCTTGTAAAAATTCAATGAATTTAATAACACAATCACAATGAAATGAACAAAAATAGCATGTCTCTAGTGCCTCGGCTACCATTAGCCTTTAAAGAGTAACATCTTTGTCTCATATTACCTCCCCTTTTATACCTTTAAAATATCTGTAACATACCAATTATTCAATTATCTATTTAAACAGATACAAATCAGTAAAACATTTACTAAATACAATTTCTCCAATTACATTCTTTGTTCATCCCCATGGGGTACAATGTATTAAATTTTAAAATCAAAATTGCTTCCTTCTTACGCAAACACATTTTAATATTTTCTTCACTCATAAAATTTATTTTAACTTGTTCAAGGACTGTGGCTTGTAAACCCCCACAGTCCCCTTAGATGATCTAACTACAGCTCTGCATAAACTCAACAGAAGTTAGCATGTTTGGATGATAAGATATGCGAACTGATCAGCAGTGTATGAATTACCTTCATACACCAACCAATAATAAGCAAATCAGTTTCCTGGAAAAATCTGATGTATATAACCATACTTAAACATAAAAGAAATATCCACCAAGCTATGCAGCAACTGACAAGCTTAAAACATAGCAGTACCATAGCTTTTACCACTTGTTAGTTTATCCAATTAATCTAACTCCATTTTGAGAATGAAATGTATTTTTTAAAATGATATCAAGTTAATTAACCTAATTACATTTCTATTAAGTTTGCATTAAATTTTGACAAAGGTAGTGGGTAGATCTTATAAAGCCTAAAATGTAGGGACTTAGGGCCCAAGTCATGTTAATTACTTAGTATCCAATATTTACAGGAGATAATTATTTCTTACCTTTGATTTCTAGTTCCTTATCAGCACCTTCTTAATGGTCACCATAAAAAATCCCAAAAGAGCTGTCTCATTTTAATTTAGCTCTGATATGGCAGCAAGAGTATCAGAGAGAGAGAGAGACAGAGAGAGAGAGAGAGAGAGAGAGAGAATTTCAGTATAACTCTAATAAGCCTGATCCTATCACATAAATCATGAATATAGAATCATATTAACATAGGAGGCTACCAGAATAATGGACCTAGAGCCTTTTTAAGCCTAGCCATTCATGCCCCAATTTTCCCAATTATCAGTGTCCATAGGGCATTTACAAACTGCCCCTGTCCATAAGGGCTGCAGGCAACAAGCCAGGGATGAATTTGCAGTTTCCCATTCATTAGTCCAAACTGCATTTGAATAGGCTAAAGAGCTTTGTTTTACCTGAATGGGAAGTTTGTTCCAGAAAAGGTGTAATCTCTGAGACACATACCTTTCTCTCCAACATGTTTTATTTATACCACAAGAGAGGTTTAGATTGTTAAGTCAGATAATTCTAGTGCTGTTTGTTTTGTGAATGTGCAGCAGATCCATCAGGGTTGGAGAATGCCTTGTATGTAGGCATAGATCGTCCCTGTGTAGTCTGTAGGAGACCAAGTACAGGGCTTTGAGGTGGTCTGCATAGGACATATATTGTAAATTACATTTACTTGATCATTGGTATAGAGGATATACAGCTAACTCCACAGATCTCTGCTAACATATCTCTGGTATGAAGAATCAGCCCTGGGAAATGCCCTTGCTAGATTGATTTGACTGGTGTTATCTATTTAAATCTCTCAAGATATTTGGTTTTCCAGAATCATTTATTAATATAATAAGGAACTTATATGTAGATTCTAAAGCTTGTACTGAAATGATCATGTATTTCTCAAGCATTTAGTATTTACAAAGGGAGAAAGCAAGATACTGAGTACAGTGACATCGCTTTGAGTCAGTCCATGTAGGACATGTTGTTCAGGCCTTGTACCTTTCAAGCAAGGTATCTCTGAGGGTGTTCCAGTTGTAGCATGTGTCTGGACAGATACATGCCAAAAGGGGCATTATATTCAATTATTGGCCTAGTCAGGGTAGTATAAAGGGGGCAATGACATCCCCAGATCTAGACACAATCCCTTTTTTTAATAAGGTGTGCAATATAGAAGGTCTTTCTTACAACAGACATATGTTGGTCCAAAGTTAGGTCACTTGTCTACATAAGTTCACAAATCCTGAATAACTGGGTCAACATTTAGGGGTGTATTGCCAATGTGGTAGGTCCATGAGTAGGTTACTTTCCAAAGGATACAACAATGCATTTTTTGGCATTGAGTTCCAGACCATGATTTCAACACTGGTTATTTATCAGAGATAAAGCTTCCTGCAGAATCTGTTTTCTGCCATAGGAACCACAACACCAAAAACATAAAAATACAATTTCATGGATTTCACTCTGTTCTCTGCATCTTCCAGTTTGTTTTTTTGGTTCTTGTGGTCATCCAGGAGTATTTCTACATTTTTGGTATTGTGGTTCCTATGGCAGAAAGCAGAGGAGATTCAGTGATGGATGTCAACATTCATCCTACACCAGTTGAAGGTGGACAGAATGTTCTGGCTTCACTATTGCATACCATGAAAGATATTCAGCAGACTCTGTAACTGTTAATTCCGGAGAAGGTGAATACCATCCCGGTCTGGTCCAGCTCAGATGATGAGGTTGAGTCGGTGGTAAATTTTAACATACATTCTGCTGAACAAGATAAAAGCTTTGAAGCTGTTTCTAAAATTAAGACTTATGCTGACATAGCTTCAGTATTAAATACTAAATTGGATCCTTTTTTATCTTCTGAAAACCTATTAACAGTAATGAGCTCTGCACTTACAGATGTGCAACAATTTGGGCAGACTACTAAAGAAATACAAAAGTCTAGACTTGGAAAATAAATATTTTTTTACGCTGTATAAAGCTGGGTATGGTCCCTAAGGGGCTGAGATTCTTTAAATGCCCAAATGGAGTCAATAGCTCTGATGAATTTTTTGTTACACTAAAAGACAATGCTGGTCTAAAGTTCCTGAAGTTGCCTATAGACAATAACTGTAAAATCATGACTGGGCTAAGGGAATAGATTTGTAAAATAGATGAAATCTTGCTTAAGGACCATTACAGTAAGATTGGGGAATGAGTCAAGTGCCATACACTCTTGTCTGAATTGCAGAAACATGAAGAGCTTATAATCAGTTGTAAAAACCACAAGCTCAAGCGAGATGCTGCTGTGTATGAAAATGACACAGCATATGTTGATTTTTGTGTGTTTAACAAACACACAAACCAGGACAAATTCAAAGTACAAAATAATCAGACCAAATGTTTCCCCTTTAAGAAACACATCAATGAAGTCCATGCCCCTAGAACTAAGAACTTTCAAACAATTTCTGAAGTTAGATCTTTAAATAGGGAAGGAACTAGTGGCTCTGTAATGGATATTGTGGAAGCAGGAACTTTTAGTGTTGGCAATGGACTGTTTGTTAACAACCCTACAACAACCAAGGATGAAAACGATGGTGGGGCTAGAACTAAAACTTTTTTATTTGAGGAGAAGGAGGACAGAAGCCAGAGAATGCACGTGTTAAGGAGAAGAGAACGAACAGTGTCAAATTCTTCAACGGACAATTAAATAAGTATTCTGCACCTGTAAGTAATGTTATAAATTTGTCTACTTTTGTTTTAAATGAAAATCATTTAAGAGCTTTGAATTTGGGCTTAAACTTTGTACCCTCAAGGAGGGCAAACATAGCCAACACTGTGTTAGGCCTTAAAAAGTACATGAAGTCTTTAAACTTGAAATATGTGTTTAAAGACACTGTTAGTAACAGCACTAAATATGTAAAGAATTCATGCTACAACCCTAATTTGCCGCACACTATTAAAGTTTTTGAATCAGCTTGTGAACATGAAATAAGGAATGTTATGGGGAGGGAGATAAAGAAAAGAAAAATGCATCACAACTTATCTAAGGAAGAAAATAAAGCCCTGAAAGAAATACAGGAGAATGGTAACATGAGTAATGAAGAGTGACAAGGGGGGTACCTTAGTTTTAATGAACCAAGAGGAATATGTTACCTGTATAGAGAAAATGCTAGGTAACAGTTTAGAATGCAGATTAACAGACATGGTGGAAGTAGCTAAGAGCTACAGGAGTGTTTACTCTTTTTTGTTTGAGAGTTTAAT
Organism: Protopterus annectens; assembly: GCF_019279795.1. Classification (NCBI taxonomy): domain Eukaryota; kingdom Metazoa; phylum Chordata; order Ceratodontiformes; family Protopteridae; genus Protopterus; species Protopterus annectens. The sequence continues at coordinate 1,031,104,978 of NC_056744.1, forward strand.
GAACAGTAATTTAGAGAAGGACCTTTATGATTTTTGTCATATAGACAATCCAAAACTAGGTTCCTTCTTTGGAATTCCTAAAACACATAAAAGTAAAACTTGTCCTCCATTTAGACCCATTGTATCTGCCCAAAATTATATTACAGAGGGTATTTCCTTATTGGTGGATTCTAAGTTAAATCCCATTGTTCAACTAATAAATTCATACTTGAAAGACTCATGGGACTTTTTAAACAGTATCAGGGAACATACTTTAGTTTCAGCTTTCGATCCCACCACACAAGTGATGTTTAGTCTTGATGTTGTCTCTCTCTTCACTTGTATTCCCCACTTAGAGGGAGTGGAAGAAGTCAGAGAATATTTAAATAAATTTTCCACATTCAGTAATTCTGAAAGCAATTTTTATTGTGAATTAATAGATGTTTTATTAAATAAATTTTTTTTGTATTTAACAAAAAAATATACAAACAAATTTTGGGGATAGCTATGGCGTCCCCTGCAGCACCATCTTTTGCAAACGTTGTGATGGGCCATTGGGGAATGTACTGTGTTGGAACCACTAGTCATGCAATACCATATTAAATTTTTTAAGAGATTTATTAATGACTTGTTTTTTGTCATGGTTGAGGATGTACAAAAAGTACAAAGTTTTGTTGACACCCTTAATTCCAGATCAGGATACTTAAAATTTGTTCTGGGAGATGTGGGACTAACAGTCCATTTTTTGGATGTGATTCTGGAATGGGATGTTAAGCTTCATAAGTTAGTTAGTAGGATTTTTAGGAAAGAAACTTTCACTAACAGTTACTTGCATTATACCAGCATGCACCCTCGTTATATGAAGAATAACATTCCTAAAGGACAGCTCATAAGAGCTAGTCGAATGACAAGTGAAATGGGTGACTATTTGAAGGAAATAGAATTTATTACTACCTTGTTTGTTGAAAGAGGGTATAGTAAGACCCTGCTGAAAAAGCAGGCTGAATATGTTATACAGAATAGGGACAGTCTTTTTCCAGCCATCCTTGAGCATGGGTTTTCCAACATTAATGCAAAACAAAATCATCTCGCAAACGCATCTGATGTTAGTAATTTATTTGGTTGGACATGACAGTAGACAGTGGTATTATCAGAAGTATTATTTCTGACAACTGGAAAATTCTAGAGGGAAACAAAGACTTATAATCTATAGTGGGGACCCAACCAAGGTTTGTATATAAAAATCAAAACAACTTAAAAAATATTTTAAAAAGAGAGAGAAACAAATTTGTATATTGCTCTAACATCGCACAGAAAAGATGATGCATGTATAAGTGTGGAAACTGTAACATATGTAGATACATTTCTGAAGGTCCTTTATTTAATTTAGAACATTTGCCTTATACTTTGAAAGTTCTAGGGCATTTTAACTGTAAGAGCAATGGAGTTGTATACATTGGTATGTGTGTATATTGTAGAACATTCTACATTGGTATGACTACAAGGGTCCTATGCACCAGAATAAAAGAACATTATTACAATATTAGAAAACAAAACAAGACAAATGCTTTTTATAAGCATACTATCATCTGATCTATGTAGAAAACATTTTTTTTATCTGTGCTGGAGCAAGGAAGTCATGGTTTTAGAGGTGGCAAATTTCAAAACAAATCTTGACCAAAAAGAAGCTTTATGGCAAATCAGATTAAATATGGATAAAAACTTGGTATAAATGATGCTGTCAACATTAAATGTTTTTTGAAAGACCGTAGAGTCTATATAAAGAAATAACTTCCTGAGCTTTGAAATTTTATTGATTAATTGTATAACTGTTCAAGTGGAAAGATGTGTTTATTGGTGCAGAGGTATTTCAAAACTGTTTTTAAATGTGATGTTGAGAATGTACATTTTATTCTGAAGAAGTTTGGTTGCGAAAGCATGGATTAAAAGTTTTTATTACGCTAACATCATGTGGATTCCGCTCTGTTCTTCTGCATTTTCCAGTTTGGCTTTTTACATCTTCATCATTCCTATGCTTATTATACAAGTCATCACATCTTCTTTTCTATATCAACCATACTGTTACCATGAATATTTTATCTCATTTGCCAATTTTTACATTTTTTCATTTTCATATTTTCCATGCAGTATTATAGCCATATTTTATATTTGAAAACCTTTGCACTTATACTCATTTTTAATTTTATTTTCAAAAGAACTTCATTCTTTTTGAAATCCAAAAAATGCTTTATTGTTTCATCTGCAATGCAATCTTTACATTTTCTCTCCTTCATTTCATTGTATTTCATATCACTTTTTACATGTAATGTATCAATGACAATCTCCACAAAAATTTTTCAGCCCCATTAAAAATCTTCAAACCTTTCCCTTCTATTTGTATTGTTTTTTAACCTCACTCTTATTATTGTTCTGTTGATATATTAAATATTTTTTCTCCATTATCAATTTTATACCTTTTTATTCTATCTTTTTTAATTAATCAGTTTTAATTGTCCATAACTTCATCTTATATTTTCATCTTTTTCTTTTTGCTTTTTCCCTTGTGTGTCACATGCAGCATTTTCCCTATCAAATTAGTTTCATTTTCCTTCAAATTTTTAATACCCCAGAAAAGTGTATTGACATCAAACAAACAGATGATTTTTTTTATTTTAAACACCTTCTTTTTACAATTTTCCATGTAATGGGATTATGTTTTGACCCCTGAATATAACTGGAAAAAAAATAACTCTAACAATTCTTTTTTATTATTATTATTTAAAAGGAAACATATACATACAACTCACATATGCCAAATTTCCTAGTATTTATGTATATAACATATAATACCTTCTTTTTAAAGGACAAATGTAATATTTTCCATGAAATACCTTCTTTATTTCATCCAGCATTTCTTTCCAATGTTTCCTATTATGTTTATCTCACTTAGTAAAATATATTCCTTTTATCTTCTTTATTTAACCAGACCCTTTACTTTTTTTCCTCTTTAAACATAATCCAGCTGTATTTAACCCCTTTAAATCTTTGCAACAATTTTCCTTATCCATACAATTTAACTGGGTCTATGTTATATTGTCAAAGGGTCTGTTAAGCGAATACCCTTTGATCAACATGTAAATGTCAAACTACAAAAACTTCAAAGTGCCAAGTAAATGATTTTTTCCGAGGGAAAAAAAATCACTTGGCCAATAAAAAAAACAAACAAACCATCAAACCCTAAGAAGTGGGTGTCTATGCCCCCCACACCCCCTAACTAAATATACCAACTCCAAGATCACACTACAGTGGAGGAAAGGGCAAATTCCCAATAATGGCCAAGCAATTTTTCCCCCTGGGAATAAATGTGCTTACTTGGCCATTCAAACTTTTCATAGTTCGACATTTATGTGTTGATCAAAGGGCATCCACTTAACAGACCCTACTACAATGTAAATGGGACCCATTTAACCTATGGAACTTTATTGATGGTATTCATTTTTTTAATTGTTAATATCTTTCAGTAGTGACAAGCCTATTGTACTTTTAGCTTTAAAGTATTTTTAAAGTGTTTTTTTTTATGAATGTGCATAATATATTTGTGAATTTGTATTAACTGTATGTTTTTTATTGGACAACTCTGACGTATAACTAATCATGTGATTAATGGTATATGATTAAATTGACTGTGGTGTTGATGGTTTGCATTCTGAGGAAGTCTAATGTACTTCTATACAAAAGCACTAAATGCTGTAATAAATATTCTGAAGGTCAACAGTGTTCTGGAGAGAATTTCTGGTTATTGGTTTTAGTTTTTCACTCTACCACACATGTGATTTGGAGTGGTCATACCTGTCTTTGAATAACATTTTCTCACTATTGTGGTAATTGATCAATCCACATTTGGACATTAGCACGAACAGTTAAAATTTGCTGAATTCTTGGGTAGGCCATAACACTTTTGAAGGCAATGGATGTTTTCTTGTCTGACTGAGGAATTAATGTTAACTTAAGTTTCAAGAAATGATATTTTAAATTTTAGTGAGTCATTTTCTCCTTTATTATTATTTCAGACCTTAATAACTCATTGAGAATTTTTTTAGTGTTGTGCCATAGACAAAAGTTCATTTTTTCACACCTTAAATCAAGCTTTGCTATTTGTTAATATATTTGTTGTATATCAAGAGTTCAGTGAGACTGATTATTACTGTTAAGCTGATATTAATTCAGTGCAAACTTTGTTATGTTTCTGAAGCAATGAAGAATTCCACCTGTCTTTTATTTGGCAAATTTTCAAAGAAGATCCATCTTGGTGAGTGGTGCCTTTTACTTCTTCACCTATAGCACATAATCTTTTCAAAGAAATGGGCTGTGAACACTGTAGATCAGAGTGTATGATATACTTTTAAGAAGCTTTCCAATGAGTCAGCACATGCGTGTACATACTGAGCACGTGCAAGCAAGAGTGCCATTTTGAGTGAGCAGCCAGAGTGTGAGCATGCACTATGTAGTCAGTCAGTTAGATAGTTCATTTAAGTTTAATGTTCCTGCCATCCATCCTGATGTATTTGTATACAATAAACTACTTAAATGAACACCCAAGCCTCAACATCTTATTAATGCACATAAGAAGAGTGACATGGCATCAGAATGCGCTCCAGAGTTATAGCCATAAGGCAACCGGTTAAAGTTGAAGGAATATACAGGAGAGGATCATCCCTACTGCTCAAACGACTCTCAAAACAGGTCAGAAACAAACTCCAGGTACTAAAACTTGCTTAAATGATTTCTTTCACTACAAATATAAAACAAACCACTCAGAATATTCAAAATGACTTTCTTATTAAACAAAATGTCCAAAACTGTGACATATTGATAAAATATTCAAAATAATTAAGAAAACATTTGAAACAATATCCAGATCACATAAAATGCACAAAAAGGGAAAATGACAATTTTTTCACTATGTGCTACTTTTTCATATTAATTAAAGCTAATCAAAATATCTGAAATGTGCAAAGTGTTTTCAAGCCTGTGCAGTTTTACAGTGCAGTTGTTTTGCAAAGTAAAGTTATTTCAAAGAATATTTCACAAAGTGCAGTGATTTCAAAGCATATTTCACTGAGTACAGTATTTTGAAGAGTTTACTGTGCATTTGAATATTATTACAAGTACCTGGTGTGTGTGCATGTTCATACATAATTACAAGGGCCATTTTGTATTGTGTTTTACTATAATCTGTGGACATGGCAGAAGATTTTCGCAGACCAGCACCACTTGTGTTTAATAACAATATTGCAGAAAATTGGAGAGTGTTTGAGCAGAAATAAGATATTTTCATACAGGCTGCTTTTTCTGACAAAGACACCCATACAAAAGCATTTATTCTGTTTAATTTAGCTGGTTTAGAGGCCATTGAGAGAGAGCATTCATTTGTGTATGCACTTGCTGTGTTTGCAGGGGAGGGGAAAGACCACCATATAGTGGCACCAGTTGAAACAAGGGAAAACCCTTAAAATGTAGATTTAGAGAAATGTGTAGCCCCCAAATGAATATTACAAGGCAAAGTCACTTATTTTACACAAGGGATCAAAAACCTGGTGAAACTTTTGCAGCATATATAACAGTCTTATTTCTCAAAGGTAAAATGTGCAGATTTGGTTATTTGAGAGATGAGTTGATAAGACAGTATTATGTGTGGTATTAATAATGACACAGTGAGAAAGATTTTGCTTCGAGACAGTGACTTAATGTTAAATAAGGCCATTGAGTTTTGTCAGATATACGAGCGTACAGAAAAGCACACAAGTATGCTTACAAATGAGAATGGCAGTAGAAGGCACATGTGACAAAGCTCATGTTGATAGTATGCAGCACTTGGTTGAAGGAAACAGGCTTAAACATATGGCAGCTATTGCAGGTCCTGTAACAGTCCCTGGGAAACCCTGAGTCTTTCCAGCAAATTCCAGAGCAAGCTTAGTGAAGCATAAGGGTGAGTCAGCAAAGTCAAAACATGTGCCCCACCCAGCTTTATAGTCAGCTGTCATAATTGTGGTGGAAACCACAAACCCAAAGTGCTTAGTCTTTGGTCAGCAGTGTCATTCTTGCAATAAGTGGAATAATTTCAAAAGGTTTTGTAAGTCTAATAAAGTACATTATTTTATTAAAAGTGGACATTCTTTTATTAAAATAGGATGGTGCAGTGGTGCAGCGGTAGTGTTGTCACCTCACAGCAAGAGGTCGTTCAATTTGATTCTTGGCTGGGGTGCCTTCTGTGCATAGTCTGCATGTCCTCCCTGCATTTTTGAGGGTTTTCTCTGGGTGCTCCGGTTTCCTCCCATGTTACAAAGACATGCATCTGGAGCATTTCACCCCGGGCCTCCGCTGAAAATTGGCTCATTTCAAGTCAGACGTTCCTGGTTAACAAATATAAAATGAAATAAAAAATTAAATAAATAAATAAACATTCCAAGAGACAAGCTGATCAATTAGAAAGCTGCAGCCCTACTTTTTATATTGATGGTGTGTCTGTACTTGGTGAAACAGTTAATGTAATAGATTTGTGGGCAAAGAATGAGAACTTTTGCACTGTTGGATTAATGGGAGTCCTGTACAACTCAAAGTACACACTGGTTCAAAGTGCAATGTTATGTCAGCAGAAAAATTTGCTAGAGTAAAAGCTGCAAAACAACTTGATTTGACAAAGTGTGTGAAGCTTGTTGCTTATGGTGGTGAAGAGATTCAAACCAAAGGCTCAGTAGTGCTTTCATGTTACTCTGCTGGGAACAGGTCTGATTTGCAATTTGTCATAATCAAGAGACATGTGCCATCATTATTAGGCTTCAGATACAGTATGAAAATAAAATTTATTAATTAACAAATTCCCCACACATTTCACATCATCACTCTTCATCTTCCTATTTATATATATACAGGATTCATGTTGATACATCAACAGTGATCTCAGAGATGACAAAATCTGGAAATGTAATTTGCCAAAACTACTTTGGAGAGCCTTAGAAAAGTTATTTTTTTGCAGGGGACCCCCCCTGCACTCCCCATGGAGGAGAGACCCCTCAGCCTGCAAACTTATATATGCCAACTCTGAAGTCACAGAGCAGTGGAGAAAGAAGAAAACTCTATTATTGCAAAATTAATATAGGAAAATCTGACTCATTCATTTTGCTATCACCTGGATAGTTACTGACCTATTGTCATGTTCTCATATATATATATATATATATATATATATATATATATATTGATATAGGTACAGATATAGATGCATACAGGTTGATGTTGACTCACTTTATTTTCATTTTGTTGAATCTTTTAAATGTGGTCATGTTTCATTGAATGCACAAATGATTGAATTGTGTTTATTGAATGCACAAATGATAGAATTGTGTTTCATTGAATGATAGATGTAATGGATAGTAGTAATGTGTGGGTATTGTAAGTGTGAGTTTGCATTTTTTAAGCTGAAACTTGGGATGGAAGAGTGTATGTGAGTGTTTACAGGTTAGGATTAGACTAATGGCTAGGAAAGTCGATTTACTGTATTTAATGTTGTGTATTTGGTGCTGTATTTGATATGTGTCTGAGTGTCTTGTGTAGTGGTAATGTTACAGAAACAGTTTTTCTAAAGTGAGATGTAAAATGGCAGTGTTAGGATTACGGTTAGGATTTGCATACATTACTAAAGATCAGTTGGGGGGAGGGCTTCACCATATGACTTTCCATAATTTGCAGTTGAGTGCAGAATGATATATTGATTAAAAAAAACAACTTGTGCAGATGATGTAGGTTGGGGGAAGGGCAGTGGCAGGACATTTTCAGAGGGGCTAGTTGCAAGAATAGGGCAAAGATATATACTCCTACATTAATAACAACCCATTTCTATTTTCAAAAGCTGAAATTCTCAGCAGATCTCAGGATTTTTACCCATAGATGCTAGGCCTATTTTATCAAGATATTATAGGTGTTCTGTTGCCATTCTTATTTGCTTTGTTTGCACTCACTCCATGAAAAGTTGCCCTTCACAGTCCCTTTAGTGTTATTATAGTTGGTCTCTAACATAATATGGCCCATTACCAGGCAAGCCCACAATTTTTTTGAGTGAAAGATTTCACGTTCTGGCACTAAATTTGGTTTCTGAGAGAAGAGCATGGGACAAGAGATTCTCAGAAGTGCTAACTGACAAATCAGCATATGCTAGATGGTAGTATGTGTGCAAAACCTCTTCCATGGCAAGTAATTGCTATCACCCCTAGTGTTGTTCATGCCACAGTAATGTTCCAACACACTTACATCTTTTTAGTGCTTTGACCTGTACCCAGCCAGTATCAGAAATCATTAAACTAATATGTATTCTTTATTCTTGTAATCCTTCCCTCAATTATAATTAAAGAATAATTAAAGAATAGTCCCGTATCCACCAAATTCAACCTGCTCTAGCTGACCCTGCGCACAATCTCAGATATTTTCTG